>NW_024581096.1:10099864-10213668 GCF_017639235.1 Corvus kubaryi
CGGCTTGGCCGCGGGGGGGCGGGCCGGTTGCGCGGGCGGGTGCGGGCGGGGGCCGGGCGGCCGCCGGGGGCGGTGGGGGCACCTGTGCGTGCGGCGCGGCCTCCGCGGCACGGGCCCGGCGAGCGGGAGCGCGGGCTGCTCGCACCGAAGGGGTCGTTGAGCTGGGCTGTCGCTGCCTGGCCCGCCGTGCTCCAGCGTAGGAGCCGGGGAGGGGTCCCGCTCTCCGTGTGCCGGGCCGAGCCCGTGTCACCCCCGCGCCCCGCCGGGCCGCGATCACAGAGAGGGGCGCGGCGGGGTGACGCCGCAGGGGACGGCCCGCAGCCGATGCTCTGGCATCAGGGCAGCATGACCGGAGGGTCCCGCTGCCAACGGGAAGATCTGTTTCTGGCCTCTGTTAGTGCGGGTACCGAGCACAGGAAGGGTGTGTGTACGTTCAAGGGATGCATTTGTATGTTTGTTCCAAGAACTTGTTCGGTCTTGACTGTGAGACGATCACGTGTGAGTTGGAAGTAGGGTTACACTTGTTGGCAAAGCCCTACGATTACAGTCAGTCTTATCTGGGCTGGTGGAAGCACAGCGGTCACTTTATGCAGTGCCTGTGTGCAGCTTTCACCCAAGCGGTGATGGTGGTGATGTCGTCCCTAGTCCAGAAATGTCTATACAAGACCTGCGACCACAAGTATGCCCATGGGTGTTTCTGTGCTAGTGATCTGTGCTGTCGTTTCTGGCTCAGGAACGAAGCTTCACATTGTCATGCTGGATTTCACACCCAAATCCAGCTGGTCTATTGCCCTTTCTTGTACACTTGGTGACATTTGTGGTTATAAAGAACACAAAACCTCTGTCCCAAAGCATGACATTTATATCCTTATAAGAATCTCTTCTCTGGCACAGAGGCAAAACATATTATAAAAGTGTATTATTTGTCTGTCTTAATTACCGTCTTCCCTCTTTTTTTTTTCTTTCAAGCCTATGAAAATCATGACTGTGGACTTGCTATCAGTAAAGTCATGATAACATCAGGATATACTGATGACAAAAGTACTGACAGAACAAAATATATGAGGACAAGTTTCTGCTGTAGGAAAGAACAAAGAGTTTCAGTTTTCAGTACTGTGTGGGCAGACATGAAGAAAAAAACCCTGTTTTTTATTTGATCCGCTTTTTAGTGTTATTATCTAACTGCTTTGAAAACTAAAAATACAGTTTTAGGAAAAAAACCTTGATTTTTAAGTAACACGTACAGAGATAAACTGTAGCAGTGGTGGTGATCTGGTCTGCTCAGAGAAAACAAACAGCAGTTTTCCTTACATTTTGCTGGTACTGATGCATCTTTATTTTTTGCAAAATTAGAAAGTCATTCTGTCAGAAGTGCAGGGGTACATGTGGGAGTAGAGGTTGATCAGTTGTACTTGCCTAGTTATCAGAAGCAAATTAGAAGCTCTTCAAAATAATATACAAAGTAAGTGCAGCACAAAGGTTGTTTTTCTTATCTTTTAAACAGTCTTCTGACTGTTCCAGGGAAGCTGACCCAGGTGCAGGGCAAGCTCTGAATTTGGGAGGTGTAATTGCACATGCTTTCTCAACAGTCCTTTTTCCCTACACCAAGGCTTTGCAGCTCTGGCTTTAGAGGCCATTATATGGGATTAATTTAACACAGGTGCAGCAGTATTTACTAGTATAGAAAAAGAGCTACCTTGCTTCCCTGAAGCGGTGCAAAAGTTTCTCATGACTAAAGGCAGAGGAAATGATTTGTGTTTCTTTGTTGCTGCCTTTTTTTCACTTCTTTCCTCATCTGCACATCCCATCTTATGAAGTATTTTGTCCATCTCATAACAGACTGTCTTGAGAAGGTTCAGTCTGTAGCATAAGGTGCGCAGGCCCCTCTGTGGGTTTGTAGACGTGAGTGTGTGTGTGAAAGAGTGAATGCTATCTTTTGTTCTAGAAGGTCTGTCTTATAGTGGATACACTTGAAGAGCTAATTGAAAAATGTAGAAAGTCAGGAAAATCAATGAAGAAACCGCACTTTTTTTTTTAAAAAAAGGAAAAGTATACAAAAAGTATAGTTTTGAGTGTGAGGATAGTAAGATTAGTTTTGTGAAATAGTGTTAGTTCTTTAATTAGAGAATAGGATAGAAATCGAGCACACAATTGTGGGATGGGTTTCTGGGGATGTGAGCTTACTGTGTCTACCCATTGTCTAGCTTTCAGAGTTATTAGAAAAATACAGTAACTTTTGGGAGTTTCCTGTTGAACTAATGGTTTTGATATATAGAATGCCTAGTCAAGATGAAAAGCATAATCACATGAAATCTGTAGTCTTCAGAGCAAAGCAGACACTGTGGACTGAAGTGGAACTGAAAAAATGAAGAAGTTCCACTTGTAACATGAGTTTTGTCATCCTCTCATATCAGAAATGTCACACGTTGTAGCATTGAGTAACCACCAAAGAACTTCTGTTTGTGACAAAACCACTTATGTGAGAAGTTAAAATATCACGAGTTAAAAATAAAAGCTTTGAATCACACATGGGAAAAAAATCACAATTAATTTCAAAAATTCTAGATCAGGAAATACTAGGACAGTCACAATAGTTAGGATTTACTCTTAATTGCCTCAGAGTAAACTTTCTCTGATTATAGTGTTACAATTTTTAGAAGGTTAATTGTGACACACATGCGTCAACTACTATAGCTTGATCAGTCGAGATGTATAACTAACTGTGGCCATATTTCTAGCTTGGTGAAAGATTTTAATTAAAATATTTGACTTCTTGGTTTTTTTTTTACTTTTTCTTCCATGGCATATTTATTCAGCATGTCTCAGCTGCCACATGATATCCCTTATATCTCCTTTAGCTAGCTGATGGTTCCAAAAGCTTACTGCATTTCTCAGGGGCAGCTGGAACATAGCCAAATAAACTATGTAAAGGCCTTTCTGCTGTTTGTAACTGTGATTTTGATACTAAAATGCCCAAGTAAACGTTTGAATTGATGGGCATTTTCTGGCAGTGGTTCTATGAGCTCCACTTCCAGAGGAGTGATGTCTTCAGCAGGGAGTGGAAGTGTGTATGCAGCCAATTTTGGAAATTTTGGACTACTCTGAGCATGCTGCAGGTCTGAAAAACATTTTGCATGTTAAACTCCCATTACATATTTGGAGTTCAGTAAAATTCTTGACTTAAGAGTTTGTCAGCCTTTCTCCTTTCGTGGAAAATTTGGCCATGGGAAAACTTTATTGCTGCTTTTTTGCTTAATTTTCACTGTCATACTTTTGACACATAAAGTTTTTTCAGGAAAAAAAAACAACTGTTAGAGTAAACTCTGTCCGTATGCCAAAATAAAATCATTATTAATAGACAATGGAGATAGACTGAACCAAGTGTTGCATAACAGTCTTTCTTAAATCAATAATTAGAAAAGAAAGATCATGCAAGGAGTAAGCTGAAAAACTGTTTCAAAGGAATTGGGGAATCTTTAACACCACTTCAACAGAAGTAGCACTGTAAGTAGATAAAAAATTTATATTTTAAAATGTAGAATATTTTCCTGCCCTCATACTTTTGTATAAAATCATCAGAGATGGTAACAGTTTTTGGTGTATTTTTTTTTTTTTTTTAAGGAATTCTAATTATTACTAACATTATTACTAGCCCTTCTGGCACATTTCCTTTGTTCTTGATAACATCTTGATGAGTGGGAGCTTTCCCAGGGTGGGAAATTTTTGTGGAGTGAGAGCAGTTCTGTCCCATTCCCACTCTTCTTGTTGCATACTGCTCTAGGAGGGAGCTGCAAATGTCACTGCCAGGGGATACAGTGGTGCCCGGCATGCAGGGCACCTCTGAACCCCCATAGGACACTATATGTAGCACAGGTCTATAATTTACTCCACAGTCATGTGTTCCATATTAGTCAATCATGCTACTGAGGTTTGGGGTTTTTTTTTGTCTATTTAAATGATGCCATTAACCTTTGTAGTACACTGGGTTTTTCCTCTGTAATAACATTTGTCACTATGCTAGTACACAATTCTATTTTAGCAGTTTTGAAGTCTGCATTAGTTGTTAAAATACTTAAAATACTTCAATTTATTTTTTCAATCTGTTTCTTTGGAACCGTGTAGGTTAAAAAAGCTTGTGCTTCAACTGTTGCTTATACTGTTTTATTTATCTATCTGTCTATCTATCTATCTATCTATCTATCTATTTATTTTTAAGTTGGCAGTTTTTACTTGCCTTTCAGAGACCAACAGCAGAAATGGGAAGTTCGTAGAAGAGTACTGATAAATAGCTGACAACATATTTTCTTTTTTTTAGAGCCCTTAAAATAATTTTGACTGTTTTAGGCATTACCTGATGCCTTACATGTAGCCAGCTAAGCCAGACCCTATGCATAAAAAATGTTATGTTATGAAAAAAATGTCAAATTCCTCTTGGGTACAAGCTGTTACCTTCACTGAAGTAAACTAGTATTTTAGAATATATGCTGGATTAGTTGTACAGGGGCCTTTGAATATACTTTGTTAATATTAGTAGTTGGAATTTTTTTGTCTTTTTTAAACTTTCCGTGGCTGGTGCTGTGTGCTGTTTCATTTTGTTGTGAGAAGGTACAGTGATCGACAGCTGTGGTGGAAGTAGAAGCAGCCTGGCACTGCACAGGAAGCAGTTATGGGGCAGGTCCTGTTGCTGTCTAGCTGTTCTGCAGATTTTCCATGAGTGATCGTAAAACTGAAGACCCTTTCCAAGGATCCTGGCTGTAATTCTGTGACAGTATGTGTATGCCAGAAATTTCAACAAAGTAGCAGGCTTTCTCATGGTTGTTATTTTGGAGTTTTTTTCAGGTGGTGTGATAGTGTTGTCAGGGTGTGATATACACCCATATTCTGTGGATTTGAAGAAAGAACCAGAGCTGTGCATTTCTGTTTGAAAGTTGAAACTTTTATCAGGTGTTAAAAGCTGTGCACCAAAGGCACCTGTGGTGAAATCAGTGGACCTGTGATTTTTGCATCTGGTTTAACAGTCATGGAAGTGGTTTAACTCATGATACGGTTTTGTAGCATTCCTTTCTCTGTCGTCATACTTGGCTTTGCTTTTTTATTCAACACCTCCACGTAAAATAAACTGTAGTTTCTCTGGAAAGTATACTGCCTATGTACAGATTGTGTTCTCTTTCTATCCTGGTGAAGTGGTCCAAGAAGACGGTCAGTAATTTTGAGGTGAAATTTGTTTTCTTCCATCAAGGTACCTGGACCGTTTTGGAAAGAGGGCAGAATCCTTTAATCGGTATGTGCTGAGTCTCTGTGCTACTTTTGCAGTATGAGGGCTGGCTTGGGCATGTAATTCAACGATAGATGTGAGTTAAAATCAGCTGAAAGTTTAATAGAAGTTTCTTCTTGTACCACCCTGCCCACTGTGGGGCTGGACTTGAAGTGTTTCCAGCTGTCAGGATGGTCTAGCAAGTAGTGAACTGCAATGGCTCTTTTGTTACTGGTGGAAGAACTATCTGAATAAATGCTAAGGCTGGGCTCTTTGGGAAAGATTTTTCTGGTTTTTAAATGCTTACTATTGCAGTTACTCAGAAAGAGTTTGTACACTGTGTAACTACTGTATGTGATTAACTCTTGTGTGGGGTGAATTATGTCACATTAAGTATTGAATTCTGAAAGATTACTGGATCAAGAAAAATAATACAAACCAACAAGTTACTGGATATTATCTGTTAATCAGCAGCTTGGTTCTTAGGAAAATCTACTAAAGCTCCTTGAAAAAAAGGCTAATTTTGTGGGAATGATTCATGTATTAGGTGAGTGAGTTATCTTTCACTAAGAGGACGCTGGCTGCAAAATCACTGGAATAAGCTCCAGCTTTAGTAATTCTGCAACAAATGACAAACTGTATTTGCAGCAGAATGTTTTTAAGAAGGTCCATAAGACGTTTTCAAGGAAATGTTTTCTTGCCTGTAAATTCTCTGTTATTCCAGCAGAGGGTAGTTTATCCTCTAGGAAGCTAGGTGTGTTGAAGGAATGATTGGGAAAGGTAACTTAATGATTCCCATTTCCTCTTGTTTTAGATAAGGCAATAAAAATTAACTTCAACTGACTGACCTCATCAGATTAACAAATACTAAAACATACTGTTAGGCTACGATATGTTCTTAGGCTGGGACTGGAAAGGGCAGCCAAATTCAACAGTAGTCCCATTTCTGTCCTGCTACCAAAGGCTTCATTTGCCCTTCAAGAATTACTGCAGTTTGTTGTGCTGAGAACAGTTGCATTATCAGCCTAAGAGCTACTTCACTTTATCAGCTAGTGAAGTAGATACATGAAGCATTTTTTATTTCAAATACATAAATCACTCCACTTGAAGAGTGTTTGGCTTGTTTGCTGTTGCTTAAAAGCCCTTCTTTCTGCCACTGTACCCACTGCTGCAGCAACTGACGGCGAGGAGAATATATATTTGCAGGTGTTTGTGCTAGTACCCACCTGCAGCTGCTCTCTGCTCTGCTCACTGGTAGGGGGTGTTGACTGGGGGATGCTCTTTCTATGGTCTCCTCTTCTGTGATACTTTATTTTAAATCAGTCATCAGGAAGTAGTCCTGAAGTAAGCTTTTGTGACTGTCAGTCCTGAGGTGCAGCAGAAACTCGAGAAAGCACGAGTGAGGACAGTGATGACTGAATATATGAAAGGGTAGCAGAAGAGATGTGAGGATCCACAGTTGTTCTGTTGCCACGTTTCAATGGAGGCCTGTTACTCAGAATTTGTTTCCTTCAAAGCAGCGTTTCAGCTCCTCATGGATATTGGCCTTTTTGCCTGACTTCTAAAAAGAATATACTAATATCTATCTTTCTATTTGTCTTAGTGAGAGGTGTAATATGGTTAACACTATGCTGCATATCTTAAACTTCTGTATAATTTGCTCTAAAAAAAATCGTCAAGGAGTATTCCTGTAAGAAACCTGTGAATATGGTCAGTGTCAATCATGTCCATGCTTCCATGACTAGCTTGATTGATCTTGGTGTTACTTTCACTTGGAGCTTTCCCTGTGGTGCGCAGGACTTCTATTTTTTGTATTTTCGTTCTTTTTGTTTGTTTGTTTTTGTTAACACGTTTGCGTCAGATAGGCATGTAATTCAAATCTAGCTGTATCCCTCTGTGTTACAGACTTTCCCTCCCCTTTTCTAGTTTTGAATTTGCTTTCAGAAATGACACGTTATTGTTTTCTATTTATAATTTTCTATTTATTGGGTAAGAAAGCCCTAACTATATCAAGGATGAATAATGTGTCTAAATTCTTTATTTTGGAGCAACACAGGTATAACCAGTTAACTTGCTTCTAATTTTTAAACCAATATTCTACATGATCAAAGGAATATAGGAAAACTTTTGCATGGATCAGTAGAAGACACGTCGTACTCTCTACCAATTATACAAGAAGCCTAGGCAATTAATCTCTTATTGCAGGTGCTTTGATAAGCTATTTTACTAACATGGGATGATTTCAGATCTGAATACCAATCCAAGATCCCTTTTTCTAAACACCAGACAGACAAAAGAAGGAGGGGGAACCCAGGAAAGCTTTTCCAAAGTCATACAAAAGGTTAGTGCCCAATTTGCTACTTGCCAGTCCCTTGCAATCTTGTAGACTTTGCTGCCTTTCAAAGTGGAAATAACTTTGGAGGAGACAGACCCATTTGTAGTTGATTTAAGGTATTTAGTTTGTACTTTATGTTGTTTCACTGGTAAGCAGTTCGCAAAGTGCTAATGCCTGGTTAATAGAGAGTGTAAGCTTGTCTTACAGATGAGGAATGTCTGTGTTAGCAATTAATATTTTTAAAATAGGCATAAGTAAACTTTGAACCACTTCACTCCATAACAACAGTATAAAGATATGTATTAGCCTAGTAATATTTTTGAGATGGTTGTAAGTGAATATTCTTATGTACTTCTCAAATTTATATATCTTATCCATTATTCTGGCATTTGGCTATAGTACAGTTACAGACTAGAACAAAAATGAACTCCATTCTCTTTAGAAATGTAGATAGATAATAGTTTTAAATAATACACACATTGAATTCCTGATGCTGTTTTCTTCACCAGCTGGAAAGCCTCTCACTGTCGGAAAGGCATTCAGTACGTTTGACATTAAGGGTGGGGGAATGTTTGTGTAATTATAAATGTTAGACTTGCAAATATGCCTTTGGATTGCAACAGCCTGAACTTCCACATGTCAACAGGAATTTTAACTTCACAAGATAAACCTTGGTTTATGTGTCTTGGCACCTTGCTCTTTTCTATATAATTTCAGTATGTATATTGCCGAATTGTAGCTGAATTTTACGTGTATGCACATGAGACATTTGGATAATATAAGTACTCTTGAAAAACATTGGGTTGCTACAGCTACTGTGTGCAGCTGTAACAGTTTTGGTATTGTGATGACAGCTGAAATCACGCTGCAGTGAGTAATTACCTGTGATCTTACAGGCTTGTGATATCTTGTGCAGTGCTGCTGAGCCTGGTATTAATTCTAGAAAGGCTGTTGGTTGCTGAGGTCTGAACATTTTCAAGGAACTCTATGTGATTCTTTCCTAGTTATGTAGCATGAACACTTCAGTGCTTTACAATGTCTCCACAGTGCTTCACTGGTGAGTTATTTTTAATGTGGTGTTATTATTTTTTTCTTTCAGCTGAAAGAATTATTTAAGAACCTGATTCTGGATTCAGGAAGTGGAGTGCCTGCAGTTTTCATCTGATCTGAGGGGGAAGAAAGAATGAAGATTGAAGCTGCAATCATGTCACCTGAAGGATTGCACTTTAGGACTGTTTGCTTTAGTATGGTAAATGAAGTGTCTGTGTCCTTCCCATCCTTTCATAGATAAACTGGCTTTTTCATTTCCTGAATCCTGGGAATGATGTCAGAAAAAATGAAAATTATAACCCAGGATATCTTAAGTATTTCTGTGGTATGAGAGTCCCCTTGAGACATGCTGACAAGAAAGAAGAAGGAAAACAATGCAAAGGAGCAATGTTTCTTGTTGGATGATAAGGGCCTCTGGAGATGTCAAAGGTTTATGGCGTCTCATTTGTAATTTCTTCCTGCATGTAAATCTGTGATATGCTTACTGCAGTAATGCTTCAGCCTCACCCACCTGAGCAAGTGCAAATATAGCAGTGTTGTGGGACACCGTCTCTGACATGGCAGATCTCGAAGGAATGTGTGTGATGTATCACTCAGTTCATGGACATGTATGCCATGTGGAGAGCATTCCTGCATAATGTCCTGATGCATATTAATTAGACAAGCAAGATACTCATGTGATGTAAATCGGATTCTTTCTTGGAAATGTACTGATTCATATCACAAGTCAGAATCTAACCCAGTTTGCCCACTATGTCAGAAATTACAGTCTGTTTTACAAATAATCTAAACTATTTTTATATGTTCAGGCAGAGAGAATGTTTTATTTTAGTGATTAATGGTTAATCATATTAATTTTATTAGTGTGATGAGAGAAGGAATATTATCTGTAAAGGCTGTGGAAAGATGGTAGCTTTCAAGAGAACTGGTGGGGCATACAAGTATGGGAGGTTTGGTGGTAAGACTGCAAATGGTGGAAGAGAGGAATACAATGGGAGCAGGTGGAGAAACAGAGTTGGAGAAAACTTGTTTTGTAGGTGCACTTCTTTTTCTTGGAACTTCATTATTTGAATATCCTAAAGGTGGTCTTCACTCCATTTCCTCATGTCTTTCTGTTGGGTTACAGTAAATGCTCTCAGTCTGAGCTGCTCGCTCTATTGCTTTGTGTGCACCCAGAATTGTGCTGACCCCAAGTGATCGAGGTATTTCCCCACTCTGGCAGAGACATTGTGCTTCTTGATCTCTTGTCTAAGCTGCTGGGCACTACACTCAAAAAAAAAAATCACAAAAACTGCTGCAGCTTCAAGGTTTGCTGTACCCAGGTGCTTGGTTGTGAATTTGCATCATTAAAGTTAGATGATTACGAAGCCTCTAGGAAAAGGTGAGTTACATGGCAAATCCAACAGGCTGAATGGAGAGTTGCTTGGGAGGGATCTTGAAAAGGAGGAGTGCCTTAAGCAGTGTCATTGTCTGGGACTGGTGTCCTTCAAGGCAGGCTCCCTTTCCTGAAATTAGCCATATGGCCTTTTTTGTTCAAAAACTCTTACTGCTCTGTTGCTTGCCTGCCACTCCCAACGTGTGCTATGCACTACCTCAGCAGTTAAAAGGCATCAGGCTTGCATTCAGTTCCTTTCTCTGCCTGAGGGAGCTCTAATCAGCATCTCCTATCTTCCAGGAAAGTATCCTGGCTATAAAATACTGAGGTGGGATGGTTGCAGTGTCTCCTCTTGAAGGTGTTTTGCTGTGCGTGGAATAATTAAATATTAATTGGGAGTGCGAAAGAAGATCAGTTTACTGATTAGCTCACACATCTGAGAGTAGAGAGACATGAGTTTTAAGCCCTAGCTCCAGGGAGTGCTTGTCATTGGTCCTGCAGTCTGTCTTCAGCCTGGTTTTCTGAGGATGTCCTTGATTGGAATGCCACAGTTAGGGGAAGCAGCAGAATGTGGAACTATCCATAGATATGAACAGAAGTGAAACTGATAAAAATTAAAATAGTACTAGAGGTGTCAGCTCTCTTGAGCAATAGCAGCTGAGTGTGCTGATAGGCAGGTTTAACTAACAGGGATGATGCTGAGTATCTAATTTTGGAACTTAAGCACCAAATTAAGTGTCTAAATCCTACCTCTACAGAGGTATCCTACCTATACAGATCTAACCATAAATGCTAATGCATGCTGAAAATGTAAGGTATTTTTACAGTCCTGTGCAACCTCTTGTGCTGATATCATTGATTTGCTCCTTTTTGTATTGTATGTACCTCTCAAACCTCCTCCTTGTGTCTTTCGCTTTCACAGCTTTCCATTTCCATGCATGCTTCAGTTTATTCTATCAAGAATCCCTCAGTTCCTTTTTGCTGGATTCCATGTCTAAAACTGCTTCTTCAAATACACTGTGCCATGTATCAAGGCTGATCAGCTTACCAGTGGTTTCTGCAGGTTTTTAGCTTTCGTTACTTCCTTACTGGAGTGCTTTTGATGCCGTATTAACCAACTTGACTAATGTGTGGCAATGATGGTATCGATGCTCCTTCTGCTCACTTTTTTTTCCTACAGGAACTAATCAATGTATTTTATCTGAATTACTATCCTAGTTTTTGATGATTATTTTACTGGATAGTGGTTGGTAATCTCCTTTTGAGAGATAAATGGCTCATCCAGTATCTTATAAAAATGTATAAAGATATAAATGGTAGAAATTGTCTGTACTAATAACATTTTTATCAGTGATTTAATCTCTTCCAGTGTTTAGGGATTATGCAGTTTATAGGACTTTGTTCTATTTCTTTAATAAGTATGACCATCAAGAAAAGAACGTGCTTTTTCCCTCCCAGTTTCATTGCTGGTTCAGAAGGAACTGGGATGCTAACTATATTTTTAAGATGTAATCTGATATATTTCTACTTGTCAAGTACTAAGCATAGAGTACTATCTTCAGTCTTCGAAGTGGTGGTGGGTGTTAAAGTTAGCACTTTACTGCAAGCTAAAGTTTTTTACCAGAACCCAGTCAAGAAAGCTAAATTGGCTGTGGTAGTTTTCTTTCACTGTCACAAGGCTTTGCTATTACATAGTGTGCTTTTAAGACTCTTTCAGTAGCTAAGAGAGTCCCACTTAACAGAGTATTACAGACATTTCTGTAATAAAATATGTGACATCTGTAAGCTCTACTGTCTTGAAATTGTTAATACAAAAGATGATGTTGTAGACGTCAATTTTTGGAGCAGTTCCTATTCAGGAAGTTTATATGCCAGTGGCAGCTGTAGTGAATATTTTGAAAAATTTGAGTATTTTGAAAAAGTGTGTCTGTTCTTGCAGGACTTTACTGGAAATTCTCAGCATTGTGTTTTGTCTGGGAATGAGAAGAGAATGTGTTAGAACAATACCTAAGCATTTACAAACTAAAAAACCTGCTATCAAGCGCTTTTTAATCGTAACCAGAAACTTCTTCAGCTGTCTGAAATATCTAACAGCATGGCAGATTATTGAGTATTTTAGTGATAGAGAGTACTGCAGTATCCATTTTAGTAGACCAGTGTGAACTTTTAAAAATACAATTTGTTTTATCTGAAGGACACACAGATATTAGTATCATTCCATTTTAAAGAAAATGGATCACCACGACATTTTGAGAGCATTAGTAGAGGTACTTTTGACTAAGTGCTTACCCACTGATTGAAAAGCACAGTGCATTTTCATTCAGCCCCAACATAAAGTATCTGTCTTTTATCTATGCAGAGACAGAGTAAGAAGCATGTATTCTTTTGATACTTTTGTTAAATGTTTGTCCTGTTAATTTAATTTTTTTAATCTGTGTCCTGCATTAAACCAACAACACTAAGTGCAACGTATGATTTTCATTCAGACTGATGAACTCAGTTACTGTACCCAAGGTGTTTAGCATTGCAATAATTTCTGGCATCATAATTCAAATCTGAATTAACTGTCTCTATACTTTTTTATTCTCCATCTCCCAAATAATTTAGTATTAATGATAAAACCTGATTCTCGTTGTGAATTTACCAATAAAGCAGTTATGATACTGGTCTTAGGGGAAAAAGTATGCAGATATGCTTGGAATTGCCCAATTAGTAATTTCTTTCTAATTTCCCTGTAGCAGGGAAGTAGTGAAAAGAGCTTTTGATATCCAGCCAAGACAGTTGCATCATAAAGGTTTTAAAATGACAAATTAAATTCCATTAATTGTGACCTGTTTCTATGAAAACCTAAGTCAAACCAGATTGAAATCATGCTGTGCTGTTCCTGGCTCGTGCTTTCAGGATATTTATGTTACCAGAATATTTGCTAACTGATGGAACTGAAGGTATGTTAAAAATGTTATCAACTCTTGACATGATGAGATGCACAAATGGGCATTATTTTTTTTTGTCAGCTATTTTTCACTCACATTTTTGTTCTTTTTTGATCTTGAGACTATTTGTGTCTTTTTCATTTCATTCTTCACTTTTTTTTTTTTCAAGCAGCTTTATTTGATTTGAACCATCTGATTTGTTTGTTGTCTCAGGGAAACATGAACAGTGTGCAGACCTGATAAAAAGTAGTATTGGGGACACTGTGTGACAACTAAAAGCTTGGAGTTTTTTGTTTCATTTTAAAACCTGACTTTTTTATAATCCTTTTTCTTATGTTGTGTGCATGTTTGTAACCCCTGAAACTGTCACTTTGGGTTATTCCTGGAAATGGTGCAGTTTGTATACAGAGCAGAGGGGCTAAAACTAATCCAGACCATGTCTCCTGTCTTCAGATCACCAACCTTAAAGCCATTTCTGAATTCCTGTGGGGCATATGTTTTTGAGGAAGATTTCAGAGGGGCATAAAAGAAGAACTGCATCCTAAATTTACATTTAATTTCCTACATGCACTTTAATTTGGCCTCCAGAAGTTTGTTTAGCAGAATCCTTAGAGTCAACAGAACTCTTGAGCACTAATGAGATACAGAAAGATAAATACACTTCATAATAAATTCATGTTACTATCCACTCAGAACAAATTTTAAGGAGGCAAATGAAAATTAAATATTTATAAATAAAATGAACTGAATTGCAAAACAAATTTCAGTCTGTAAGAGGAAGGGGAAGCCTTCTGAAAGCTAAAATTGCTGTTACAGTAACTGGAAGGCTCAAATATTGCACAAGAGATTTAGCCTGACAGCAGATGAACAGTTTAGGGAAATGAACAGCCGAGCAGCTCTGTTTCCAGTAGAAGTAATAGACTCAGCAGATTAGTTGTGGAGATTGTAGCCTCAGCAATGGAGGGCTAGTAAGGTGTTTAATATTTTTCTGGTTTTAAGCCTTAATGATCTATGTCTGAAAAGCACGCTGAGAGATGCTGCTGACAGTTTTTAGAAAGGAAGCTCAGACTTTAGTAGAACTTGTCTTCTCAGTAGGGGTACATACTCTTGCCACTTCTCTCTGCTTTTCAGCTTGCTCTTGCTATTTAATCTTCAAATTGTTTCTGAGCCTTTGCCATGGTGGATGGATGCTGTCTTTTTGCTAAAAATAAACTTGCAGTTTGAGAAGAATTAACAGAGAAGTTGCTTGATGTCCTGCTGAAACCTGCATTCCACTGAAGCTGCATTTCAGCTTTAGATGACTGAAAGGCAAATCTTTGTCTTCATAGAGATTAGATCGCAAATAAATTACCAATATGGAGATTTTCACCCAAATAATGGCCCTGTGCAGGCCTTTACAGATCTGTATTTGTTGATCTATACTGTAGGGGTCAATAAATATTATACTTTTTATGATATTTAGCTCAGGATGAGACACTGAGAGGAAAATCATTGCTTGATTTCAGTACGGCCTCTCAGTGATGCTATGAAAGAAAGATACATTTTGAAATATCTCCTCTGTTAGGTAGCTGCACTTTTGCTTTTCAAGAATGCTTCCCTGGCAAGTCCAGCATTTCCCTCTTTTCCTCTTGAGTCAGAGGACTACCCATGTCACCATTTCCTTGGTAGTTACAAGCTTCTCCCATGAGCTTCTCTGTACTTTTGCCTCTGAGTAATGGTTTTTCTCCTACTCTTTTTAAATTTCTTCTCTTTTTTTCTCTTTCTGTCACCATACCTGCATTTGTCAGTGACTTCTGTGAACACTGACTCTTGGTTTTGCCTCATGTGTCTTGTATCCCTGATGATGTGTGCCTGCATTCTCTGTATACCGTAAACCAGGAAAAATGCCTAGTGTTTTTGTTTATTTTATCCATTTCCAGATTTGCAAGTACAGATGTGCTCCTGTTGCAATAATACTTCGTAATGTAAATATTTTCTATGTATATATTGCCTATAATACCTTTTGTTTAAAAACCAAAACTGCTGTTGGTTTTTTACACAATTAATCCTTTCTGAATGAGATTTGAACAGATGAAGAAAAAAAGAATTTATAAGATATTTTTTGCTATGAATTATTTCCTGGCATTAAAATAAGGAGACACATTCTCCCAGCAGAACAGGAGAACATACATAGAACATACAGTCCTAAACACTCAGCAATCATGTTTTTTGGTTGAAGTATTTATTTTAAAATGCAATACAGTTAGAAAATTAGGAATGCCACCTGTTTGTAATGAGGAATGGACAACATCCTGGGACAGAAGTGAAAATGAACAAATTGACTGAGGTTGGGATTGTCGTTCTGATTGCATAATAGTGAGTGTGTGTCAGCTGGAGGGACAGAGAGAAGAGGGAGATCAGAGGTTCATGGGAGGGTGTTACTGTGTAAGTGTGCTGACAGTTTCAGGGGCTGTATTGCTTTGAGCATGTGGGGCTAATTCAAGTGGTAAAGAGCACAGCTGTCTGAAACAGCAATACTGAGACCCAGAGTTAAAAATTAGGTTTCAGATACATTTTTAAAAGAGGTCTTACCGAGAGCTTATTTGCTGGCAGATAGAGACTTCTTGGGCTGGAGTGAGGGGAGAGGGCCAGGGCTGAAGTCTTCTTATTCAGCGTGCCAAGAACCTTGTGCCAGCATCAGACTTGGGACACTTATGGTCCCATGGTCATCACTTTGTAAGCTCTCCGACAGAGAAGTAATTTGGTCTTTCTGTTGCTAGACTGGCTTGTTGGAATAGGTTTCAAAATGTGACTTGCACCAAGTGACAGTAACAATTTATAGGGAAATCTGAAAGGTCTGGTGCTGTCTTCTCAAGCCTTATAAGCAGCCTGGGGAGTTTTACCAAAATCGTAAGAGATACAGAACTAATGGAAATTGAAAACCCTAACACAAAGTTTTATTCAATGTACATCTATATATCCTCATACTTAAAAAAGCAAGTCTCCTCTTTAACCTGAAATATAAAATATCCAATCTCAAAAGCTTTGAAATAGCAAATCTCAAAAGTTTTAGCACAGGAATTGCAAAAATATATGTATCAGATTATTTCCTGTGCTTTCTGATATACGATATTTTTATTTGTTCTAAAGATATGGAGTTATTTCCTAAAAATAATTTGTTGAGACTGTCTCATTGTGCTGAGAAACCCTGCAGCATCAGCTTTCAGGGTTCTTAACTTTATGAACTAACAGGAATAATACAAGTTTTAACAAAAAGAAAAATCATGGAACAACGTAGCAGGGATTTAGAAATTCTATGCAGTGTTCATTAAGTGCTTTTTGTCTGCAGCTCTCAGGTTCCATAACTATCAATTCTGCAGAAGCAATCCAAAGTCTTCTTAAATTGTTACTCAAAAACTTTCTAACGTGGAACTCAGTGGCACATGAAGAAGTTTATGACTTCGGTTTTGTGAAAGTTTAAAGATGAACATAGCTGGCTGCACTAATGCAATAAAGGCAAGGACAGAAGGATCTTACATTTAGAGTCTTGCTTTGATGTTTGCATCTTCCCTGGAAAGAAATTTTGTGCAAACAATTGAATGGTGTATAAAAAAAATTTGCTCCACAAGCACCATGGGAAAAATCTTGTAACCACGCTCTATGTAGTATAGAGAAATTTGAGATAAATAGGCAGATTTCGTCTGATTTCAGTAGTCTTACAGTGTTACTCAGATGTCTTCTGTAAGGGAAAGTCTGGAAATTCCTCCTATTTTAAACTGCAGTTTTGTCACCATTTTAGATTAAACTGAGTGTGGGCTGCTGTGCTATACTTACGGATATCTTTTTCCTGTAGGTGTTTGTTGACTCATATTGGGGTTTATGTTTCTGAAAGATTGTTGCCTGGAGTGCTTTCACCTGAATTTGGAGGTTAATTTTCCCCTTAATCTGTATCTTGATCTCACTGAATGTGATCATACAAAGGCCTTTAGGAATGTGCAGCTGAGGGAGGATGGGGTTGTTCCTTTCAGCAGCAGCCTAACTTCAGCAGTATTTCAGGTGCCACAGAGACATCCCCTGAGACCATGTAGAATTGTCCTCTGACAGTGGCAGTCCATCTCATCTGACCACAGAAGGAATCTTCTTAACTTGCTGAAACAATATTCTTTATCTTAAATAGTAAAAGCAAATGTGATCAATCCTGCTCCCAAAGTCTATGTTTCAGAATATTGTATTACATAAGAGAGTATTTGTGCTGGGATATGGGCAGGTACCTTTAAGAAAACACTATTAATTTAAAAATCAATTTCCATGACATTTTCTAAACTTGATGCTATTTTATGAGTGAAGTAATAATCTGTTTTCACTGTCCTGTCTACTGATGAGTATGACTTGTTGCTCACAACTTTATTCTATAAACTAACCCTACTGATTTCACTTAGTTGCAACAATAAACTCAATTGAATCAACTGAAAGGACTATATTTATAGAAATCTATTAAATTAATTTAATTATTTTGTATTATGTAATTTGATTTATGTTTAAAAAAACTCATGTTGCACAAAAAAATAATTTTATTGTGATTTAGGTTTCCTTGCAGTGAAAATATGGAGGATGGTTTTGATTCTGGAAACTGCTGTCTATGTGAATAACACCATGAAATTAACAACTGGAAAACTGGTGTCAAAATTTATAGTGAACCCATAGTTCATGTCTTTAAATTATTAATGTTGAATCCAGTTAATGTCTTTGGGTTTAATTGGGAAATAGTTCAGAAATCTGTCTCCTGTTTCCCCTTTGCTGTCTTTGTGTTTCTTATTGTTGTTTGCCCACTAAATTTAGTTTAATTTCGTTTAATTTTTCTTCTAACTTTTCCTTAGCAGATTTCAGAAGTCTGCTAGGTATGTGAAGAAAATAGAAGGAAAAGCTGTGGGTTTGTTTGCCACAGTGTGTTTTTCCAAGAATTCTTTGTGAATATTAATCTTTTTTTTCAATGGAAAAAATATTTTTCTTAATGATTGTAGGAAGGTGACAGTGCTTCAGTCACTGTAAATAAAACAGCATTCTCTTTCAATAAAACCCAGGGATTTTTTGTACTGTAAGCATTATAAAGATATTACTCATTAATCTTAATCTGGAACTGAGCTTCAACTTTAGCTTTCAAACCTGTTCCAAGGAATAGAAAAGGGAAAGACTAGGGAATTTTTTGTACGGACATGTCTTCTGGCCGGATGTTTTTTTACCATGGAGGTAAACTTTCTTTGTGTGCTTTGGCTCTCGTTTTGAACTACTCATTCTGGAGAAACAAAATAAAGGAAAAAAAGAGGCTTACAGAAGCATGCTTTTGACCTGAACACAGCTACTACAGAGCTTCCAATTTCCATGGTATTAAAGAACAAAGACACTTCACTGAAGCACTGGGTAATAAAGTGAAATAATGGAAAATGTGTCTATGAGGTTAAAATAATTGTAGTGATACAATACTGTGAGGACTATGCCAAAGCACAAAGGGATGGTTTGTTCTTAATTTTTGTTTCCAGTGTCCTCTGTTGTTAAACACAACTCAAAAAAACATTATCTCGGAATCAAAAGAGACTGTTCTGAATGTCTGTCCTGCATGTGATAATGCTGATTCAAACTTTTTTTGTCCAAATTATTTGCAAACTTACACCAGCCCTGCGAAAAATCACATGTTCAGCAGCCTACCTGCAAGGGCTGAATTCTGTTCATCTTGTTCAGTATCAACTGGTGTAAATTCTTTAGATCAATTTGTCATTGTCCTTCAGGCTGAAGTACTTCATGCATGCTAAATGGCATTGATTCAATTGGAATTAAATGTGTGTGACTGTTCTGTGGAAGAAAGATGGAATTTTCTTAGCTGTTTCTTTGATATCAGAAGATCTGTCTACTTTTTTCTATGCTTTTTAAGAAGAAAAGTTCATTAATTTCCAGAGCATATCACCATTTGTGCCTTTCATTTTTATATGTGGTCACTGTAAAGTAAGATAGTTGTTCCACAGCTAGCATTCTCATCTCAGGATGCAAAAGCATAGGCACCTAAGGTGATGTTTTCTGGCTGTATGTCTATGAAGCTAAAACTTCATTTTCAAAATCTTAGCTTTTGAAACTTCTGTCTTGTTTGTCTGTGATATGTTAGCAGCCACTGCCTATGTTACCTTTCTATTTCTGATGACAGTTAAAGTACCTTTAAAAAGAATTAAAAGCCTGGTTTTGCTGAAGTCAGCAGCAGCTTGCAGTGGGATTAAGAACTTGGTATCAGCAGCCTCTTGAAAGAGAATTCCCACTTAGAACAAAACCTGCTTAAAATTCTTCTTCAGGATGAATTTTACTAAGGATTGGCACCAAAGCTTAAGTGCAACATAAAGATAACAGTTTAGTCTGGCTCTGGACCTGAACATTCCAGAGATATATTTCATCCTCTTCAAATTGTATGGCCAAAGTCTTGATACGTACTTCTCTTGTTTATAAACCATTCTAGCACATGACAGGTACAGAAAATACTGCATAGAAGAAACTATTTTTGTTGTTGCTTTAGATGTAAACTATTGACATTCACCTTTGGCTTAAATTGTGTGAATAATGTTCTTGATTGCCTTTGATGGACTCAGTTAGGATTAGAGTATTGGTCATCGACCTCCTGTACTGGAAAAAGGCCATTTGTCACTGCATACATTACTAACAATCTCAGAGGTACAAAGTGTACAAATCATAGACCATATTTGTATCTGGAAGGTCTGATTTTTCATTTTTGAGGTGGTATTTTGGAACAATGTTTGATAATTGTTTCACTTGACAGCTGTGTTGCTTTAATTTTTCCTCTTTTGATGGCTTGGACTGCAGATGTGTGTTCCCATACTAAAAAAGTTAGATGAATGCAATAAAGGAGGAATTGGTTTAAGTCAAATAATATGAATGTGTTTTGATGGTCCCACTTATTTGGACAACTGCTTTTTCTTAGCATTTTTTCATTGGTGTTTCATTTTAGACAACTCCAAAAAGAAAGAAGATTGACAAATAAAGCCTGTACAATCATCAGGTATACAAACTTGGCACTTGATTAAAGCTTGATGTTTGTTCCATTGTCCTTTTTTCGAAAATGTTTCTTGAGAAAAAAACAAATGATGTCTACGTTTGACTCAAAAAACACAGCTGGTGTTTGCATCCTTGAAGTCACTTGAGTTGCTTGTTATCCTGACTTTAGTACAGATGGGTTCTATGAGTTTGAAGCACTAGAAATACATCTGACTTTTCCTTCCACTTCTTCACCACCTTCATTTATACACTGAAGCATTAGGTCATACAATTTCTACATTTCTATATTTTAGGAATTGCATTATAGCCTTGGATCATCCCTCTGGACCCCTCACCCTTAGCACAAGGTCTTTGCATTGATCTTCCTGCTTTTGTAGTTGAATTTGGTCATTTACTGAGGGAATAGTGATTCTGGAAATAGAAAATAAGGTATAGAGGCACTGGACTAATTAATTTAGTTGGACAGAATAAAATAACATCAGAAGGTTTTTTGGCTTTGTTTTTTAATTAATTACTAGCAGAAAGGTGGACTAAGTATTTTTTATGTTTGTGCAATTCTCTATTATGGTGTAAGAAGAAAATTCCCTCCTGGTTAGAGAATGTACGTAAGTTCTGTAAATGTTAAAGAGACATGGATTTTTCATACAGAATGGGGACTGCTTTTAAATATCCACAACTAATTTACCCCAAATAGAGGAATTTCATACAGGAAATGAATTAAAAATCTCTCGTACAATATGAAGATGTGTAGTCGTCTAGGAGTGGGTAGATTTCCTGTGGCCTTTTAGACACTAACTGCAATAAAATAAGCCCTTATATTTTCTGTTTATGAAATTAAAGCTCATGCAGTTTTACTTCTATGAGTAAGATTTATGGTTAAATGTAATAAAAAGTGCAGGCCAGCCTGAGTCACAGCATAATTCCCTATAGTGAACCACTGCAATTGGTGGACAGTACTGTTGTCATCAGTGGGGCTGTTGAGTCTCTGGAAGGGTTGTACAGGTGGGCTTTGCAGATAGGTTGGAGTTTGTTCAGAGGGAGTGTGTCAACATTGATTTCTGGCAAAATTAAACTGCCCCACACTGAGGGTATATGAAAGTTAAAATTTATTCAGTGAGGCTTGGTGTTGTGCTCACATGTCCGTGCCAGGAATGCTCTGTGTGTGTATCATCAGTTTCGTCAGAGTCCATTCAGTAGCTGTATGTTTACGCAGAGCCCTTAGGTGCACAGCACAATATTCATTCCAACAGCCTCAAAACTGGAACAGGTTTCTCCATGGTCTTTTTCCCTTTTTCCTGGGTCAGCTCAGGCCTCCTTACTTGTGTAATGGATCAAAGTGATCTTCTATTGTTGCACTGGAATATTTTAAATGGTGTGGGTAGCTCCTTCCTGACTGTCAATATTAGTCATTCACCACCATGTATACCATCTGCGTACAGAAGAGCAAACTAAACAATCCGGCATGTGATATTATAATTTTAATATAGTTATGGAATGGATCTGTTTAAATCCTTTAGGCTACCAATGTCATCACTAGAGAATTAACAATATTTGCTATTTTCTTTCCAAGAAGGCACTGGAACGTCACTTGTAATCCAGGGTTGAATCTCCTTAAAGCAGAAGTCCATGGCTTGCACTGAAGTTTGTGGATCAGGATTAGGCCCTGAACCATCAGAATGTGGTTGCCATTGCACTGGGCAAATATAAAGTGGTGTAAATGTTGAACTCATGCCACACAGACCTCCAGGATCTGAGTTGGCTATTGTTGCTTATGCCTTACTGTGTCCATTTTTGCAGGACACTAGTACAAAGCTTAAAGGAGGATTGGAACTGGAAATGAGAGAGGACAGCATCTTAAATAGCTACCCGTCTTTTTGAATATAACAGTAGTCTGGGCAGTTTAATATTTTTCAGCCTTTGCTACACCAAATAATACAAAAAACTGAGGAAAGTAACATGGAGGGGTGAAACAGGTCATATGTATTAAAACATATAATAAATGTGTGTATTTGAGTTAGAAGAATATAAACACTTGCACAATCCTGAACAAGTAAATATTGTTCCTACTAACCTTCATAGCAAATTTTCTGTGGATTCATTAAGGTCAGGAATTTACCTTGAAACAGAAGTTGAGATGGAGAGAGAAGTTAATTGGCAATAGCTGTACTTGTCATCAGTGAAAGTGTAAATGGATTTTCTAATGCACGCTATTATCTTGAATATATGGTATGCTGTGGTAGCACACTGTGTGCCATGTGCCTCACCCTTTCATGTTTCTCCCCCTCATTTTTAATGACTCGTTCTGTATATTAAGTGTGGAGACTGTTCCAAGAGTGAGACTGGCACATTCTTTACACAGCTGAATTGACATGTCTGAAGCTGCCTCTGGCTACTGCTTATAGATTGCCTTGCCTTTCTTTCATGGAGAGTATGTTTTGCCTAATTTTAGTCAAGCAAACCCTTCAGCATGATGTTGTCATAAGTCCTTGCATAGTAGAAGGCAGCAGTCTGCCTCCTTGGCCATATATGGCTTTTATGTTGTTGCCATATGCCTGCTCTGACATTACCTGAGTATCACATGCATTTCATTTTGTGTGGACTAAGCGTATTAGGGGGGAAGGAGAAGGATTTCTGCAAGAGAGAAAACTGTCTATCTATTTGGGACTTAAGTAATGAGAGTAAGGAAACCAGCAATGAAGTAAGGAAAAATAACTATAATTAATTCTGTTTTATTTGATGTTACCCCCACTGTAAGGAAGAAAATACCACCATAATTTAAAAAGAACATAGCTCAGACATTGGTAGTCAGGGACAGGGTTCCATGAGCTGCTTTGTGCCAGGAAGCAGTACCAGGATGTCTGATGGCATTAGAACTGGGTCTTCTCTGCTGCTGTGTCACCAGAGCAGCCACCACTATGCCCTGGCCCAGGCCAGCTGCCCCTCTCCCAGGCAGTTCCTGGGCAGGACTGGGGAGTGGGCTCTGTCTAACATCTAATTCTAGGTTGTACCCTCTCTGTTCTGCAGACTCAGGCACTTCAGTAGTGCCTGATGAGTTCATTGCCAGGTGGCCTCAGTGTCAGAAAATGGTCCTGGCCACTTTTCCTTATATCTATATCTATATCTATATCTATATCTATATCTATCTCAATACACATATGAAAATATGCATATATAAACAAAAAAAACCCCCCCATATATATATGACAGAAACCTTAGCTCTATAAAGAGGAGATTTGGAAATCATATGCAATCAGCAATTTATTTTGAGTATCAGTGGGCCCTGAAAGTGTAACTCCTGTTAGAGTCCCTAAAAGTTGTGCCTAAAATTTTTAGTCACTCAGGCACATGCTTTGAAATACAAGTCAGTTTACTAAGTGTCTTTGTGGAGCCTCACACTACAGTCACTCTTTAAGTCACATTTTGGACTGAGTTTTCATTTTCCCATCTGTTTTTAGAATGTTAACTCAGCTTTAAAACTTAAGTGTGCCTTTTCTTAGGCCTATGCCAGCACACCTTTGCTTTCATGCATATATGCTCCATTTTAAAGAAAGCGCAATTTATTATGTTTTCACCTATAAATAGGTTAGTTGACACTATAGAGGCCTACAATTTATCTTCTTTACCTAAGCTTGACCTCTGCTAGTTGTGTATTCACATCTCTGCCTTAGTAAAGCCACTTTATTTTCTGTATGTGTAGATTTTGTGGTTATGCTCAGAGAATCCTTGTACCTTCATTTAGTTTACCATTCATTCCTGTCATTCTCAAATTCAACTTTGCTGGTGTATTTTGACAACCTCTTTTAAACTGCTTTTCACTGTTTATTTCAATTTCCTAACAGCTTCTGTCTTAGCCATCTCCATCACTGATGTACAGTGCCCTTCACTCCCTTTTCTCTCACAGATGTAGGGAAAGGACCAGAGTAAAAAGAGTTTTGTTGTTGGTTTATTTCAGCAAGTTGCAGTCAATTCTGTCCAGTTAGCTGAGGAAGTATGAGAAATTGCTTCTAAAACAAAGGGTAATCTGCCTCCTAGGTTTGGCTTACTCCGTAATCCTAATTCATTTACTGTTCCATCCAAATTTTTTTAGCACTCTGTAGTTCCTAAATTTTTTTTGTTTAATTGCTTTGTAACGTGTAGAACAAACGGCAGAATGTAAGTACTTGGCGTTATATTTATGCTTTATACAGATTAATTATGTGTTAGATGTGAAGTATCTCCTGTTTGTGTTTAAGTTTCTAGTGTTTTCATGTCAGTTAATGACCTTGTGCTCATGTCATGAGTCAGGGATAAGGAGGACCTTTATTTGCTTTCTCCATACTTCATTGCAGTGCACATTTGTCATTGTTGGCTTGCTCCTTACAGAAGCTAATGTTTTTTTATCCTTTCTGATTATTGTATGTGAGGTGTCCAGGCCTTTGATCATTTACACTGCTTTTCTCTGAACTTTGCCTAGTTCTGCAGTATCCCTTTTGAGACTGGGTAATCAGAAGCACGTACAGCATTCCAGGTGAGACTCCACCACTGATTTATATCGTGGCATTACAATACTTTCTGCATTATTCACCATCCTATGTCTTATCCTTCAAAACATCATGTCTGCTTTTTTTACCACAGCTCAGCATTGAGCTGAGGTCTTTAATGAGTTTTCTACAGTGATACCAGACTATTTTCAAAAGTTCATACAGTTAATTTAGGATGATGAAAGAACACTCTTCCTTTTTTCTTCTGTCCAATGTGGGTTATTTTGTATGTACTAACACTGAGTTTCATTTGCCACTTTGGCGATTACTTTGGTTTCTCTTGTAAACTTCTCACAGTCCTGTCTGGACTTGACCACCCTAAATAACTTTGAAGCACCTGCAGTTTTCCTTGATTACTACTCAGCCTTTGTCCCAGTTTTTGTTTCAGTTTTACTTGAAAAGAAACAACCACCTTGATTTTATACTGGACAACTTACTTTTTCAGTAAAGAAAACTGAGCTTCACCACTGCTTCTTTTTTTCTGTGTATTAGCCAATTTTGATTATGACAATACTTCACAGCTCAAATTTTGAATATACTCTACTGACATTTGGAAAGGGACTTTTTTGAAATCTGATTTTTTAAAATGTTTTGTTGAGATACATGTTCTGTGCATGGTGATTTGTAACACATGAACTCGTGGCTTCTCAGAGTGCTGCTGCATAAATCTTCTCTAATTATCACCTCTCTATCATATTTTTCAATGGTGAAACGAAAAGAGGTCTTGTGTTCTTGCAGTTTAGTAGCAGGGTAAGTGAATGTCATAGGAGATGGGGTGAAGCATGGTTTAAAATGTGTCATTCATATTGTTTCATCTATTTCTTACGGTCTCTGATGATGCCTCTCAAGCCATTTGTCTCAGATCTTAACCTGTCCTTACTCTTACAAAAATTTCCTGGACATTTCCAGACTTTCCTGTTACTTACCTAATCACTGTTCCAGAAATTTAAAATAATGGCTTCTTTGCCTGTCCATCTGAGACACAGAGGACAGATTATTCCCTCATTCTTTTGTGTTATCACAGTAACTGTAGTGTGGTTTTAGATTTCACTTTCAGTCTTTTCTTCCTTAGGGTAATCATTCTCAATTATTTTTTTCAGTGTTCATGAGCTCTAAGTTTCTAATTTTTATTGTTCTATGCTGTATCATTTTCAGATCATGCACAACTTCTGTGCAGTGCAGTTCTACAGACTGGACACAGCTGACACTTTCACAAAGCTGAGCACAACCAAGGTAGTCACATAAAGCTTATCTCAGGAAGGCAGGTTCAAACACTGGAAAGCAAAAACATTGAGAGTGTCAAAGAGAAGGAAAGCCCCAAATCTGCAGTTTGTTCCACTAGTATCTCCAGGGGGTGGTTCCATTGATGTTCCCAGATATCTGTCATCAGCTGTCATCTCTGAATCTCAGTTTTTCTCCTGAGACTTTGCTATCAAGACTGAAAAGTATGTTTGCTGGGAGAGATAGAATGGATAGCCTCAGCAAGTTTGGCTTTGTTGACTTTTATATTATGATTCTGTTGAACATCACAGCTGATATTTTCTTTGTAGAAGTGTTACTGCAGTATCATTCCACACAATGTTAAAAAATCTATGAGATACCTTTGCTAAATATCTTGGTTTTTTTAAAGAACTTTCAAGGATGAGATTATGAAAAAGTAAGAGACTTTTTATTTTCTTGGTGGTATGATTCTTTGTCTTCCTTGTCTGGGAGGGAATGAGAAGGCCCATGCCTTCTCTGGTGTAAACTATTTGCTTAAACTTTTTCCGGCTTTTTCATAAATAACTAGATGACAGTTTTGACACACCTATTAAATATTTTTACAATAATGCGGGAAATATGTGGAAAATATAACGATTACCTTACAGATCCCAGATAATTCAGTTTGTATTTGAAGAGAGGTTGGCAAATTGTGGTGAAGAAATCTGTTTTTATGTAGTATGGATCAGAAAGAAGAGGGTGTAACATATTTTAGGCTTTGTAAATAAAAGCCAGAATTGAGGAACCCTTGGAAATTCACTGTATTTATGTGACTAAGACAAAGTAAAATAGTGCTAAGATTTAGGTGTGCACTCTGCAAATATGAATACTCTGCTGTCTCTGGAGTACCATGTGTTTTGACAACAGAGGAAAGAGGTAAGACAAAGAGGCAGAGTTTGTAGAATGGTGTTTTGTAGAATGGACTCCACAGGAAAAAATTAAATGAAGCAAAGAACGAACACTGCTCTGATCCTGAATGGTGGGCCATTGAGTACATTGTTTAGCTGACTAAAGGTGTTCTGAGTTCTGCAGATGAAAACCAGCTGTTGCCCAGCCAAAGCTGTCAGTTGGCTCAGTTGGCAAGGGTAAGCTACATGTAGCTTTGCCAAACCTTTTCTTTTTCTGTTTCTCCCACAGAATCTTTTTAAAATTTTTTTGTTTGTTTGTTAGTTTTTATTGGAAATAAGATAAGTAGAACTGAACAGTGTCCCGTAGGTGCATGTGCAATATTGCTTTTTGAATGGATTTTTTAACATTTCTTTGAACATTCTTGCTGAATATTTGCCTCTTGGGACATAGTTACACACTGGCTAGCATTCTTAACTAATGATCATCAGTGATTGGCAGTTAATTGAGAAGTAAAAAAGGTTCAGATTAGGCCATTTTTGCTTCCAATGGCACAGTCCTGACTTTTATTTGTTGCTCTCTATTTGCCTAGCTTTGTAAAGATCCTCTGATAATCTCACAGCATTTAATCTTGATTATCTACAACAAGATTGTGTCATCTGCAGATTTTGTTGTTGCATTGCTTGTTACCTTTCTTGAATGACTCATTTTAGTGTGGAAGATTGGATGTCCCACCTTCAATTTACTAATGTATTGCTCTTTTCTATGTATTTACCCTTCAAATTTCAGTCTGTACCATGCCAGTCTTTTATCATATGTTCAACCAGTGTGAGAGCTTCTTCTGATGACTTGTATAAAGTTTTTCTCAAATATTTACTTACAGAATTAGTATTTTGCTGACATTCAGATATTGACAAAGATTTTGGGATTGCCAGGGGTTAATTAGCCCAGGCTCTAAAGCTTCACCAATTCAGGCTTTCTTGTGGGGAGGGTGAGGAGGAAGTATCTGTGTGGAAGTCTTAGGTATGTGAGCAATTCACACCAACATGCCCAACCAGAATTAAGTAGTTCTGTTGCTGATAACCACATAACTGTGGGGCTGAGCTTGCAATGCAATGTATGTTTGGAAAGCTATATAAACCTCAAATGATCAGCTATCACATTGCATTTTCCTACCCTGGGTAGTGCTCTATCTATCCCCAAGTCAGCTACTGTTTGTACATAAGGTGTAATCAGTCTTTTAAGTGCAGTCTAAATACTTCAAGATAATACCACTGGAGGATTTCCATTAGGACAGTATGAACAAATTTGTCTTTTTATTTTTAAACTACGTAGATAGTTTTGGGAAGTCTGTACTGTGATTCTGCCTTCTGTTTCATGGGGTTGTAGAATATGCATAAACTTGACCTGGTAGCCTCTGGTTTCCTGCATTTCAGCTGCAACAGACATGCCCGTATCTCTGCTCACACAACTTGGATATGAAATGTCTAAGAACTGTATTACATCCAGAGTATTCCTATTAAAGGATGGATAATATAGGTTGAATGTCCTTTGCACATGCTGTACAGTACATATTTGCTCATTATGATATGCTGCTTGTAAACCCAGCTGTATTAACATTTACCATCTGTTTTGCTTCTTGCATAGTCAGGTGATGTGGCTGTCTGAGAATCAATGAATTATTCTACCTGGAAATTTTATCATCCTTGGTTTTGTTTGCATAAATCTCCCCTCCTATTTCTAAACATATCCTGCTAGTCTTGTTAAATATATAATTGATTTTTATCACCTATCAGCTCTTACTAAATATGCCTAGATGTCTTTTCAGTGATAAAATTCTCCCACTTTTCACCAGTCTGAACATCTGTGGATTTTGGCTGTCCACATTTTTTTCTCACCCTTAGGACAATGTTTTCTGAAAGGGGACATTAATGCCTAAGGAACATGTACAACACAGCTTGGCAGGTACACAGATGATTCCTGTAATGAGGAAAGGAGAGCCCAGTGCATAATGCACAAGTAAACACATTCAGAAGTAACTGCTCAGCATTGGATTTAATTGTGTGACCATGTCCCAACCACAGGCATTTTGCAGAGCTCTGAGATTTTGGTGGTTCTGTGCCAGCTGACAGTTGCTGAAGACATGTCCCAAGGTATTCAGCACTTGTTTTTTAGGAGGTAACTCTCACTTGTGGAGTCTGCTGCTCTCCCTCTTCCTCCCTTTCCTACAACTGATTTTCAGTGACACTAGCCTTGTCAGACTGTAGGCTCCAAACTCACCCTTTGCAGTAAGAGCCCTCTGTAATTATGGCACAAGACAGTGTGGGCAGAGGTAGTTTAAGCTGCATCTGAGGATGTTACCTGGGATGTTGTTGGTGTAGCAATGCCTGTGATTACCAGCTCGGTATGAATTAGGCTGTTGCCTGAAGAGCTCTGTGCCAGCACCCCACTGCTCTCAGCTCTGGTGGTGGCTCATGTTGGGGTATTTCTGCTCTCCCTGCAAGGCACTGCTTTGTCTGTATTAAGACACTTTTTAACCTCTCTGCTAACTTTGCTTTTAATCCCTGGCTCAATTTATGCTTTCCAGCCTTAATTGCTATCTGTTTCACTGCCTCTCCTGGGAAAGGTCATTCTTTCAAGTCTGTGAGCATGTGGGAAAGAGTTTATGATGTCATGTGTAACACTATTTCATTCTGTTTGGGCAAAATCAATTCAGCTGTTAGTATTTTTTTAATCAATGTGTTGCAAGATAGGTCTTCCTACAAATGCATAAGGCAAGTATGCCATAAGCTGAGATGTAAGGCACAAGAGCAAACTCAAACACAAGATCCATGTTGTTGCAAAAGTACTCAATGATAAAAAAATGTCCATTCCAAAAAGGTTTGTTTGAGCAATTACTGTTTCAATTGCATGTCTTTTGCCATGATGTGTTCCATCATGACATCAAATGTAAATACTCTTGCTTTTTTAGGTTTATGATGAGTGTAACTCACACAACACCAATTTTACCCTTGGGCCTATTCATTTTCTATTGCACTATTATGCTCATGTGTCATCAGTCTGACTAAATGCTTTTTGTTACGTTTTATTCTCATAAAGCCAGATGCCCAT
This sequence comes from Corvus kubaryi, assembly GCF_017639235.1. Taxonomy (NCBI): domain Eukaryota; kingdom Metazoa; phylum Chordata; class Aves; order Passeriformes; family Corvidae; genus Corvus; species Corvus kubaryi. The sequence continues at coordinate 10,129,578 of NW_024581096.1, forward strand.
GTTTGTAGACTAATTTGGAAATGCTAGGCAGAATTTATTCCTTAGACAAATGGGGCCATCTGCTCCATGGTGGAATGACAAGGTCTGGGACTGAGGATGACCCTGCAGTTCAGAAAAACAAAAAAAAAAAAAGGTTTGTTTACAAATGGAAAGAATAATCCTTCTTCCTTAGGGAAAAAAAAAATCCCAGTCTACTCACTGATATCTGTGCTGGCATCTGTTGTGATGCTAAACAGCTGGTCATGATGTGATGACCAATAAATCCAGGTGACTGAAACTGCCAGGTTCATATCCCTTGTCCCTGACATGTAAGCTAGACCTGTGGCTAGTATAACCTGAGTATTCAGATATAATGCTTCTGCAAAATTGATTTTAGAGGAATGAGAGAAAAATGACAGGAGCTTTCTGTCACATGCTTTGTGCAAATGGTGTTTCTCTGTAATGCTGATAGGCTTCTGATAAATTAATTAGCTCTTCCTGAGCTCCACAGTGATTTTCTTCTGCATGGCAAATGACAACAAGCCTATTGAGAAATTTAACTTCTCAGCTCATTCCTTAAGCAGACATCACTCATATTTAAATACATATATAATTAGTATCTCTCTGGATTCTCTAGGTAGGTTTTATCTTGCCAGGGTCATTCTGGTTTGGTTCCTGCTGTACTGAAACAAGGAAAACCACTGAGCTGATGACATTAAAGTGTATCAAGCCTAGTGCACAGTTATGCAGTATAAGTATGTCTGATTTCATGGACATTTGATTTGAGGAGATATAAATATTTTGATCACATGCCAGAAATATGAGATAAACTTTTCTAATTAATAAGAATATTAAAGGAAAAATAATGAGGCATAAAGCTCATAAGTACATACACCCACATAGCTCCAGCATCCACCTACATGGGAGTGTGTAGGAGGCCTCACAGATGCTTATTCTCTTTATCAAGATCAGATAGTTGTTTTCCACACTGAAGGCAAAGCCATATCTGAAGGGTGAAGATGTCTGAAGAAATACAGTGAATCTCATTTTATATCTACTGACATCTACATTAATTTAATTTTAATAATTTCAGTAATTGTCCTTCTACACAGGCAAGAGTAAAATGTTAGAATTTAAAAATTTTTACAGTAATGTGAAGTTCCACTTGAGCTCAGCAATGAGGGTAACTGGTTTGAACAGCACTTGGCAAAGTCTTTTGCGGCTTTCTGGATAAAGCAAACAAGAAATACTTATTTGGAATCATCAATCTTTCAGGTTTTCAACCTCCTAGTATTGCATGGGACAGTAGTGTGGACATGTTTGACTTTCTCTCACCATAATTTCTCTGAATTTTTTAAAGATTCATTTCCTCTGTCGTATTTAACATTAGGCTGTATTTATTTTCAGAAGAAAATGCAATTTCTCAGCTTGTATTGTGCTAATTAGGACTATAAGTGCTCTAAGATTAATGTCATAGGTTTTCCATAGAGATAATCATAGAAAAATATTCTAATTTCTTTTTTAAAATACAGTGAATCAGTCCATTTATATATGCTCATTTGCTATGAGCAACAATTAATTTTAACATTTTGTTCACAAATGACTACTTACAGAGCAAAACTGTTCTTTTCATAGCAAGTAGAAAAACTCTTCTGTCTCATTGTGACATTGATGGTACAGTATATGGCAAAGACATCATTCAGGCTAAGCCCACTTGTTAAACAAGTGAAAAGCTGAATACACACATGAACCTTGTTCTGATCCTGCAAACATGCATTGCTGGAGTACATCTTACTCTGACTCTTGATTACTAAGGCAAATATAAGTAGGACATGGATTCCTGAGTTAAGCAGGAGAGATTTCCAGTGTTGCATTAGAAAGCACACAGGCCAGGTTGCTGGCTCTTGTGAAATGTTGCTGCTATCAAAGGGTTTTGCAACCTACATGCATTTACTCCCACAGATGATCAATACAGGAACTCTTTGTTTGGGCATCTGTTTTCCCAGAGGTTTTTAATACCACTGTTTCTATTTTGGGATAAAGTCTGGATCAGCAGATCCAGGATCCTAAATTCTGATCAGATGTCCTAAATAAAGAGCTGATGGTGAATTAGGCAAGAAATTTTTTTTTCATTTTATTTTTTGTTTTGGATAATGCCTATCCTTATTTTTAAGAATACAGCTTGGTGTTGTTCCAGTGAAGTCAGCAGAAGACTTTCCTCTGACTTTAGCAGAGGAAATATTCTGTTTTTGTTAAGTGTATTTTATGTAAAATCCTTGAAAAGTCAGAGAGCCATCAAATTTTCTTTGAAGTTTTGAGAACTGACTGGAGTTAAAATATAACTGTTAACAGCTCCAGCAATTGAGACTCTTCCTGCAGCATAAATTCATGGCTATCCTGGGTTCTCTCACCAGAGTTTGCAGAGGTGTTACCCTGACAGTAAAAAGCCCTAGTGGTGTTCATGAATGCTGCTCCTTGGGAAGTACATCAGAAGAAAGTATTTTATTAAGAGTACCAAACTATATTTAACTGTGTAAGAAAAGGTGTGGAGTTTTACAAATAGTTTTTGTGTCTTTTAAGAACACTTTCAGTTATTAATTTAGGCCAGAATTTTTTTGTGGTGAGTCACAGCAGGAATGTAATTGTGGCTTTCTCTTATATTAATGTGTTGGAATAAGCAGTTCCTAGGTAGTGTTACTGCAGAAACCCAGCTGGCTAAGGGAATACTTTGTCCATCTCCATGTGTGATCAACTTACTCGGTATTTGCTGGTGGACCAGCAAATGCACAAGACTATTCTGGTAGCTCTAATAGCACTGATTAGAGCTCAGTCTGATTAGATGTACTTGGTTATTAATCTATGGAAGGTAGGGAGGACTGCAGTGGAATGCATAGTAAAACAAATCACGAATTTGGAGGAAAGAGAATATATCAATTCCACTACTCAAAAGACTACTAGTACATTCATATTTCAGTGTTTACAACCTTCTCTATTTCTCAAAGAGTTTTTTGGTTGGACAGGAATGTTGTTGTTTTTTTGTCAACAGGCAGTTTTTACTATAGTTCTTAAAATTACCAGGAAATAGTCATAAGAACCGTTACAACCATAGAACCGCAGAATGGTTTGGATTGAAAGGATCCTTAAAAATCATCTAGTTCCAACCCCCCTGCCACTGACAGGGAATCTTCCACTAGAACAGGTGACTCAAAGCCCCATCCAGGTTGGCCTAGTTTCATAATCAGAACTTACTGAGGTGTTTTGGGGTTTTTTTTCCTGAAAGTACCAACTGGTTCTCTTGGGTTTTTTTCTACTACTCCAAATACTCTGTTTCTTCTGTAATCAAAACCTGTTTCACACAGACAGTGTCACTTTATAGCAGATTTTACCACAAAAAATATATTATATTATATATATATATATATATTCTTTATATACTTTTTGCTGCTTAGCAGTTTATGTGTATAGCGATGTAAATCCATTTAGTCAAAATGAGAGTAATGATACAGTTACTAGCTTGGAGCTCCTAAGAATTGGTATTGTCTTAATCAACTGGTTTGTATGATTTATTCTTTAAAAGGTGATATAAGCATTCTAAACTTACAGAAGATAAAAACCAGTATCAGCTGAAATAATACCAGTTCCTGTAGTATGGCAGCTTGTTTTTCTCAACAGTGGATTTTGATAAGAAAATCATTGTTCTGAAATATTAATCAAGAATATTTTTCTAGTTTTTGTGAAGGACTCTTCCAAATCTTTTTGACAGGGCTCTGTGAAATGTGCTGTGGAAATTTTCTGCACATGACATCAACAAATTGTACAGTGAGTATAGCACACTAGTTTATTATGATTGAAGAACAGGTGCATCTGGAGGGTAAAAAATGTAAGGTGAATATCTTTCTAGAGTTGTGCAGCCACGAGGTATAAATGGAGAGGTATATAATTTAATATTTTTTAAGAAAATGCATAGATAAACACCTTGTTTTAAACCAATGCAGTGACAGTAATCTTGCTTAGCATACTGTGCAAAAAACAGCATGTGTAGGAAATGCTTAGAATAAACTTTTTCAGATATTTATTCAACGAAGCTCTTAAAAGGTGTGGTGTAGTGATATTTTGAAAATATTTTTTAAGGAGTACTGTTAAGGAGTACTGTTAAGGGAAGGGTCTTATTTCAATACTTACTCAGCGTTTCGGTTGTTAGCTCTTGTGTGAGTCAGTCCAGGCAGATGTCTGAGTGCCTGCTTGCATGGACCTCACTGGGACTTCTCAGGCGCTTTAAGTTATTCCTGTGTTATTAAAATGATGATCTAGATGAAAATCTAAGCCCTGAGCTCTAAGCTGTTAGCCGAAGCCAAAGCCTTGGCTCTAAGGTCAAGATGAGGCTTAGAAGCTCATGTTTGTTAATGAACATCATTCCATTACCCTTTTTGGGAATGCATTATAACCTTGCCACCTGGGCAAAGCTTGTGCGTTGGCCAAACAATCAATTGCCATAATTTCTAGATGCACAGGACTCCATGCAGCCTGGCAAAGAGACTCCTTCAGGAAATCACCAGGACATTAAGAACATTTCAGTAACCCTCACTTTCCTATCTCATGACCATAATCTTCACTTTCATTTTAAATTAGAAATAATCTAGTACTCTCTTGATTACAGAGTGAAAAAATATCTGCCACGGTGGTATATCCTGTAAGTATCATATCTTAAGCAGGTCTGCCTTTATGCATCTTGGCCTATCAGTGACCCATTCTTTTTGCCTTCTTCATGTATCCCTCTTACTTCCCAGCACGTGTTCTGAGATCCTTATGGAGTTAGACTGCCTCCTGCATATCCATGTACCCAGCACTCCTTATGCAGCTGGGTAATCATTTCCCCACTGCAGTTATATTCTGCAAGCCTCTTGCAATGGTATGTGTGGTGTCCTTATTCCTAAAGCCCACTTTTAGGGATGGGCTTCCACAAGAAGGACCCAATCTGATAACCAGGTATTTAGAACAGTTAAAATCAAGTTATCAAGAACATATGGCTAAGTAGGATTCCAATTTTCTGCCCTTCAAGTGTGAGGGAAAGACAATGTAATTTGAAGTAATCTCAGTTTCGTATAATTCTCATAAAGGACTTTCCGTTTTGCTATCTATGGAGTATTTTGAAAATCTGCATTATAAGGATAAAGTAGATTTGAGAGGTAATGCCAGGTCTGTCTGTCTACACAGACAGTGAGAGACTTATTCAAGTGAGTGCTTACCAGGTTTGTTCCAGTACCTCTGATCACAGGTCATGGAAATGTGGTTGAAACTCTGTAAGTTTCTAGTCACACTTTGTGCTCCAAGGAAGACTACCAACATTAGGTCAGCCAAGGCTTTGTCTAGCCAAGTCTGAAAAACCTGCAAGGATGTAGATTTCACAACTTCTTTGGTTGCCTGTTTCAGTGCTGCTCTGCTGTCATACATGTAGATCCTTTTTAGAGCAAGTAAAATTCACACCTGTAATTACTCTTTACCAAGGCAAAAAATATTTCTCAAAATAGCAAACAGGTACAACAAATTCATAAACATTTTAGTCTGGCATAAGCCAGTGGTAATACTTAAGGAAGTGAAGTACAGTGAGAGTGGTACTACATGGCAGTGGGAAAGGTTGCTGGATAATGATTAAGGCCTTGCCATTATCAATTTCAGTTCTACATTTTGGCAAATTGTTAGGAAACTTGAAATGCCATAAAATATTCATTGCTTCATAACTGGCAATATCAAACTGCCATTTCTTACATAAGTTGAGTGGTGGTGGAAAGGTGCATGTCAAAGGTATAAAAGATCTCGGGTACTGGAAGGAGAGGGTTTTTTATTCCCCTGTTCCAGCATCAGCAGCTATTGCAGGTATGAGAAAGTCCAAATAGTAACAAAATGCCAGACTTATCCTGCCTCTTCAAAACAGCAATGCCACAGCAGAAATCGTTGATTCTGAAACTTTTTGTGCACCCAATACATTTTACTGTGTAAGTCCCTGGAAAATTTTTGTATCCTGTGGAAAATTGTACCTGTGGAAAATTTTTGTATCCTGTAGGAAAGTGTATCTTCCTCTGACCTTGACAAACTTGATTATAAACAAGGTATACAATTTCTAAAGTGAAAAACGTTGTTCCTTTATGAATACATTTATAATGGATAGCTGTCTTCTTATCTTTTATTCTTAAATGTGTTATAATTCACATGGTATCTGAATTCAGGAAAAAGTTTTTGGACTGAAAAAAACTGTCAACTTTTTCTAGGCACCATTTGGTGCCTCAGAGAGAAAATGGAGTAAAGTACTTTAAAGAGTATTTAAAGGAGTATGAGCATTAGAAGCCAAAAACTAGACGCTTTGGTGATGAGATAATCACTATTTTCATATTTTCTTGTGGTGTAGCAGTCACTGTGCCCTCTGCATTTTGTTCCTGTGAGAAATGTCAACAAAGTCCCACAATTCATCAAGGAGGTGTCCATGTGTTTTTCCTCCTTGTGAAGGAAAAGGGTCTTTCTGACTGGCTGAGTAGCTGCATCTGTAGGGCTATCCCTGCTGCACTCACTGTTATTATTTAAGATTATAGACTACAGTTTCTGTAACTGATTGTCTTTAAGGATGTGATCCAGCCTTCATTGAAGCCAAGGGAGAAACGTGACTGGCTGAAAGGGATTTATTGCTATAAAGGAACAATATGAGTGCATGTGCTTCCAAGGGTAAAGCCTAGTTGAGAGTCCACTTTGAGGGTGGCATTCTAAAGGCCTTAATTTAAATTCCTTATTGTGCATCCAAGCAGACTGTATGCTTCAGATGAATGTGGAGAACATTTGTGTTGTTAAAACTGGACTATAATCCACCACAAAACACACAGCTTTTAATATTTAAAAGTAACAAACTCAGTGTTTCAATCTATCACCCTAAAGCAGTGTGGCTGTGTTGCCACATTAGACTGTGTAAATTGCTGAGGAAAGTAAAATTACATCAGGGTGCTGGGGAAACTCATGGGGTTTGACTGTTTTACATATGCTTTGTATTACAGAAGTTCGTGTGTCCTTTTGCCTTCCATGGGCTTGATGTTCACCTAATGCTGTTTCCTCAGAAGCATTTTTAATCAGACTGAAAGCTGCCAAAACAGCTGAGGCTGAATCAGTTCTAGCAGTATCATCTCCAGGAACTGTGTGAACTTAGGTGTCTTGACTTTTCAGAAGCATTACATTTAATTTTCTATTAAAAGGGTATCACTATATTTTTAGATTAAAATCTATCCCTTTGTTAAGGAAAAGACATGCATGAGATTTGCACTATGTTCTTTATCTTTATGGAAGGTATTCTGTCACAAGGCAGTTTATTCTAAATCCAGTGTAGGTGGGTAATCATTATCCCTGACATAGGGATTGCTTCTGCCTTAGTAGTTGGTTAATGTCTTTAAATAAGCTCTTGTTAAAATGCTGAAATGTAAAAGTGTAATCCAAGTATAATAACAATGGTATGTAAAGACAAATACATTTTGAAAAATTTCCATGTTTAAATTTACCTCCCTAGTATCTTCTTTCATGGGGAATTTCCTCTACCAATGATGCAGTTGACAAAAGCCCGAATTCAGTGGGTAGAACAGATGTCACTAACTAAAGCTTTATGCATTTGCAACCTTAATGCAGAAGCTGGACCAAGTCAGAAAGGGGCACGTCCCTTTGATTTTTTTGTGTGTGCATACAGATAACAAAGGTAATTAGAACACCATATCATCTCCCTAACTGCTAGATGGTACCATGACACTTCACTTACAATAGCTTTAAATGAGAACAGAGACGTAGAAAGAATTTTTTTTTCTTGGCTCTAGACTTGCGAGAACTAACTACCTTAGAAGTTTGAACTGGTGGGAGACCAGCATTGTAAGATGAGAGAAACAGAGAGTGAAAGCCAAGCCACAAATAACTGCAACATTGTGATCCCTTAAGCCCCACAGTTAAGAAAGGAAAAAAAATCTCCTTGTTGAGAATTCAGGGCGGGCAGGGGAAATAAAATGGGTGAACCGCAAGATGGAAAACCGGTTCCAGAGTATGATGTTCTAGTGACGCAAGCTGAGAAAGGTGCTGCAGCACAACTGCGCTCTCCTGAGACCCGGCAAGAGTCATTCCTATAGGAGAGAAACCACATGAAGACAGTGAGTAAGGGAAATTTTAATAGCAAAGTAGACTGGAAGAGACTGCAAATCCAAACAGTTTTCGTAAAGCAATTCCGTGTCTGAGTGGAAAACAATGAGCCCTTATCCACAAGTGAAAAGACGATAGAGCACGTACTGGGCGTTCTGCTCAACTGCTGACAAAGTAAAGGAAAAAAGTGGAGGGGAAAAGATAAGTAATCCTGTAAAAAACTTTTCTTGCATGAAAGTAGAATGCTGGTAGGGAAAATTTAGTGAATATGTTCACAATGGACAAAGGTAAATGGAAGATAGGAGTGTTTCTCATAATGAAGAATCGATCAATTCCTGGATCAAGTTCTGTCTGGGTTAATTATAGATCTATCAAAAGTTGTGTGAAACCAGACGTACCAGATCCTCTGTCACCCATTATGAAGGATTAATCTCTATTAAGTGATTTGTAAATAATCCAAAGGAATTAGTTTTCTTCTTTTCTTGATCAAGAGACTTTCCTTGTTTAAGTTAAACAGCCTGAATAACGGTGACTGATAAGAGATGTGGGAGCCATCTTTTCCCCATTTGTCTTTACAGAAGACTTTTCCCATAAATGTTGAATATGATTATTGAACAGGATGATTGTAGAAGGTTAGAGGATAAGTCATCCTGTCTACAGATGCCAGCATTAGCTCAGTTGACATTAGCATTTTGCTAATAATGCGCCAGGTTGTGGGTTTGATCCCTGTAGACTTGATGTTCCTTGTGGGTCCCTTCCAATTCTGAATATTCTATGATTCTGTAATAAGGAATTTACCATGTGGCTTTTCTGAATGAGATGGGGAATTGAAGAATCTCTGGACTAATCTCTCAAAATGTCTGGTCTGAGACTGTAACCTCAAATCCATATAAATGAAGCATTTGTTAAAACCTATATGTGTCCCTCATTCAAAAGCATCACCTTTTAACTTCTCTCTCTTTTTTTGTTCCTTTCTTGGTTACCTGAGATTTCCATTTAGGTCCTGAATACTGGAACTCACAACAAAAAATTAAATTGTTACATTCTTTGTGCAGATTTGCCTCCTTCTCTGAGATGGGCATTTACACTGACTAGGTATGGCTTAATTGAATATTTTCATATTTATATACTATAATGTTTGATCACTTTTATGAGTGTTTACTCATGGCACCATAGAATTCTTTGTGCTTAATACTAAACATTTACATAAGTTCTTGGAACTAGGTTAGGATGCATATAAGGAGCAAACTGAATCTGAAGTGAAAAGAGAAGACTGAGTTCTAAAATTTGCTACATTGCTAATGAAATGTGGATTTTAACAAACATAGTTGAAATTGATGATATGTTGTTCAAAACTAGGAGAAAAAATCCTGTAAAAAGCCTTTAGTCCCAGAACTTTTCCATGTGTAGGCATGGAAAAATAGGCAGGTACTTCTACCTAAACTAGTAGATGGTTTTTCATTGACCATTCTCTTTAAAAGTGCATGAAGGACATAGTACTTCCAGTTTCAGATTGGTCCTAATTCAGTGATATAGTCCCAAATTTTTTACTTGTACAATTCTTTCATGTGAGCAAGTGATTTCCTCTTACCCTCCCAAATAACCTTGGAATGGTGTAACAAAGTAGGTGTTTCCCTGATTCTGCAATTTGCTATGCCTTCCTCCCATTGCTGCAGTGGAGGGGCTGTGTGCTCTGACCTCTGATCAGGAAACAAACAATGAAGATGGCATACACTGGAGGCTGGGGCTTGGTATCTAAGAATCACTGGCATCTTGATCTTAAAAAAAACCCACTTCGTAATTCCTTCTTGATTGGTGAACTAACCTCAAACAGAGGGAATAGAACTGCAGCCTCTTTTTGTATCTGAGTATGGAAATAAACCAACTATTTCTGCTGTTATCTTCACATTAAAAGAAGCCTTAGAAGTCTTATGGCTATATCAATATATGTCAAAGTGTCAGATTTATCCCTCCTTGGTACCAGACAGACCAAGGCCCAAACCCTGGGCCATGCCTCTGTCACAGCTGTGGTGTTATATTTACCGTCTGTGGACAAACATGCAAATGTGCCTGTATCTCTGCAGAGGAGCTCTCTTAAACTTCCTTCTCCATTTTTGAGCCTTTACCATTTCTGCATGTAATCCCGGTCTCTGCATGGAAGAGACTGGAGTCTCCTATTGGGAAATCCACATGTTTAAAGAAGAGACAATCTAATCATGCCAGATGAAAGAGGAATGTTGGTATCTTATCAAAAGGACTTCACATAGCAATACACAGTGAACAAATAGGAATGTTCAAAAGCCACAGCCCAAGCTAGAGTCCATTCCCACATCATTCATAAACTTTTAAAGTAGATACATTGCCTATGGGTTGGATCCTAAAATTTGATCTCAGGTGAGTGGACACAGTTCATAGTGGGCCTAAGTGCATGCTCAGCTGGAAGACTGAAACTTTAACTAAAGTTATTTTGTGTGATATGTCCCAATAGGTGATACTGAGCCTAATGAGAACATCAAACCTATTTATGTGTAAGTGCTTTGCTGGCTTTTAATACTCTAGACTGCTAAGAATTAAACTTCAAAATGTTTAACTAATTATTCTGAAAGCCAAAGTCGAGGTTAAAGGTACAGAATGATCAAGTCAATCTATCTCAATGAATGGCAAAAAAGATATGAATTCTTTATGGGGGATTACTGGGAAATGTATGTATATACATACATAATTTTCAGTTAGCCCTAGTGAGACTGCATCTGGAGTGCTGTGTCCAGCTCTGGGCTTCTTAGCACAAGAGAGAGCATAAAGCTCCTGGAGCTGGTCCAGCAGAGAGCTACGAAGTTGATCAAAGAACAGAAGCATCTGTCTTACGAGAAAAGGCTGAGGGAGCTGGGCCTGTTCAGCCTCGACAAGAGACAACTGAGGGGGGGACTTCTCCAATGTCTGTCAGTGTCTGCAAGGAGGGGTCAGAGGAGGGACCAGGCTCTGCTCAGTGGTGCTGGGCAATACAACAAGAGGCAATGGGCAGTAAGTGATGCACAGGAAGTTCCACCTGAACATGAGGAAGAACTTCTTTACTGTGCTGTGACCAAGCACTGGAACAGGCTTAGAGAGGCTGTGGAGTCTCTCTCACTGAAGCTACCCAAGCACCATCTGGACACAATCCTGTGCCGTGTGTTCTGACCCACAGTGGGCCCTTCCAACCTTGTGCTTCTGTGACTTGTTCCTTGTTTGGTTACCAGTTATATTTCATAGTTAGTAAGTGATTGCTAGCTTTATCAACAGTGAGTTTTGTGTTAGGGACACATGTCCTTAGGAATGAAACAAAGAGATTCACAGATGAGAGATTATTGATGTGATGCCAAGTAAAATCATTTTTGCCTGTAAAATATATGAATTATTCATAATACAATTAAAGTGCTTAAAGCTTAATGAAGTTCATCTCATGTTTGTTCAGTATGTGATATGAAAATATTTTGGTTTTTTAACTTAGTAAAGTAATTTATTTAAATCAATAATTAGCACACTATACAAAGAAATAGAATCAATATTTTCATCATTTTAATTGTAATTAAGTTTATTATGTCAATATTTTTATTTTGACTTATTTAATCTTGGTAAAGATAATAAGAGCCTTTTTTTGAGTCATTAATTTACATTTTTCTCAGCTGAAATGAGTGGAAAAGTAAATATTTGGCAGAACTCAGTTTCATGGAGATTTATGGAAAATTTAAATCACTTGACATTGTATCTGTTTATTATTCTGTACCCTGTCAGTCAAAGACACTTTACTTATGAGAAACTCAAAAAGAGATGATATGTGCTAGAATAGAATCTTAACTGAGATTCATCACCCTTGAAGCAGAGGCCGCAGAGAGTGAGAAATAATAACCAGTGGTTAGTTTAAAAACCTAACAGACCAAATAGATCTACACAATAAATTTGCAAAGTAGCTATTAAAACTGTTCTTGGAGTATAGGAAGGAAATCCTTTCATTCCTAGTGCACGAGGAATCCAAATTCTTTGGGGTCTACAATGAAGGGCAGCCAAAGATTTTATGTGAAAAGGAAGAAAGACTTGTATTAAATAAGTACTTGCCTATGAGAATGAAATTTATACAACTGCATATAAATAATGATGTAGTATTTTCAGCTATATTAAGATGCTGCAAAAGTAGAAAAGCACTTAAGAGTGCATTTAATTTAATTTAATTTATGTTTCAGTTTTATGAATTTAATTTTAATTTAATTGAATGCTACAGAAAGACTCCTGATGACCTCTCTATGCTTTAGATTAAATGTAACACTTAGAAGAGAAGTTTCCATTAGATGGTGTTCACTTACTTTTTCACAGCATTAGATAGCTTGACTCACTATCGGCATAATATAAATAAAAATAAAAATTCGTGATCAGAGATTTCTAATTTGTTAAATGATAAAATTAATAAATATTAGAGTTAACCAACAGAATTTAATTTTAATAGTTAAGAACCTAAAAAGTGTTTTATTATGAGTAGTCATTTGCAATTGTATTAAATGTTTTAGTGACACATAAAACTTGTAAGAACTTCGCAAATAGCTGGCAGTTTATTTTAAATCTTCTTGCCTCATGGTTTTCAGGATGAAGTCAACATATACAGATATTGTTATACTGTGGAGATGGTCTATCTCTTTTGACTGCCAGGATTTTCGGTTCTAAAAGTCTCTTGCAACAACTTGGTAGAAGCTTCACTCACAAATCTGTTCTATACAGCAGCCTCTTGGTATTAAGCAGACACATCTCTTTATGTTGTCGAGTGCCGAGACAATATGAAAATAGGAGGCTTTCATACAGGACGGACTTCAATGAGGTGGAGTAAATGCTGGTGCCATGACTTGGCTGAAAACACCTCTCTGGTTACATGGTACAGCTAAAATTTGCCCCGTGGGTGTTACTTTATGTTACTCACATAAAATTCCAGAGAGAAATATACAGTTTTCCATCCATCCATCCATCCATCCATCCATCCATCCATCCATCCAAAAATACACACATATACCTGTTTATGTAAGAAGTTTTGAAAATTTTCAAAAGCGTAAAAGTGAAATATTACCAGAGATTATAACAGACTGCAAAATATACTGGCAAATACAGGTCTTAAAACTCCAGTGGGATTGAAAGGACATGATGAGCAACCACATCTAGTTGAAGATGTCACTGCAGGGGATTTGGCCTAGATGGTCTTTAAAAGTCCCTTCCAACTCAATTAATCAGTGATTCTACAATTCTATGATTTTTATGATTGTATGATTCTAATCAAAATAATTTTAATTCTTAATCCAGTTCTTGAAGTAGATTGAAAGAGTATCTGGAATTTAGGCTCTTGTTCGATCTCTCACAATTCGAACAAGCTTCAAGCACTGTAAATGATTTTTATGTCAGTCTTTGTTTTCCTAGTTTTATTTTTTACACAGAGTAAGAGAAACCTTAGTGAGAAAAGCAAACCCTCATTCTTCCAGAACTCTATGGTTATCATTCATGCTACTCCTTTATTTTTCCTCTTTCTGTACACCTAGAGAAAACTTATCATGATGTTGGACTTTTCTTTCCATCAGTGAGATCTCCTCAGAAATTAACCTTGCTTAGGTTTGTTAGTGTTACTTAGGCTTGAATTTTATTTAGCATTATCTCACTTTTTCTGCTATATTGTTTTCAAAAATAAGTTAGCTAAGGGTTTCCTTGGTTGAGGTTTAATTCCATAGTCAACTTCTAGGTTTTTGGTATCAATTCACAAGAATTATTCCTCAAATATTTTAAGTAATTCCTTCACAAGTGTGGTTTCTATGAATGAGTTAATGTTTTAAATCATACTATGATTGTAGTTGCATAAAAAATCTTTAAATAGCCAGTCTTCAATTGGTGCCTGTTTCACAGGGATGTGAGAATAAATGTTACACTTTATGTGTCCTTATTTCTCAGACTGCTCTGGTAATTAAAATTTTCTTTTAAAAAGTGGTGTTTTTTTCAATATCGTACTTGTCAGAAACCAGTTTAGAAAATCAAGTACTCTTATTCCTATGTCCTACATCCTTGAGCACTGTCAGTCTGTATTTCGGCATGGCAGTCTTGTTGTGTCACAGTCCCACTTACGATGTTTCATTGGCTGAGAATGTAGAACATGTGGTTTTGGCTGGAATCATTCCTGAACTAGCTGAGACACTGCTGCATAAAACGCCAGGGGTGTTTTTCTGCTGTATCATCCACTGACCTCAGAGACAGGAGTACTGAACCAGTTCTCCCGTACAAGTGGTAATGCTCGTGTTATGGTTTTGCTTGGCTGGAAAACTCCTTGGGCACATCACAGTTTTGTCCTGGCAGAACAAACCATGAAATGTAACAAGAGACTTGGATAACCTCTAGCCTCTGTGTGCGCATGCTTTTTTCCCCTAAAGAAACAAATGGAATGGTGCTTTACACATCATTACAACAGTTCCTTAACAGAGGCTGAGTCACGATCCACTGTAGTCAGTTTTAGGACTCTGCTTTACTGGTGGGTCAAACATGAGAACATCCTCAGTGTGAATTGGAGGAGCTAACAGTGCTCTAGTTCCTGATCTTCACTAGGGATGAGAGGGGCAGAATTTAAATCTGGTTGCCATGTATTGTTGAACTGCCCATTTTATTTGTCCTTTCCTACCTACTTCATTTTTTCTTAATTTTCCTAATACAGGAAAAGAATTGGCATAAATATTATTAAGTATTATATTTCATATTATTTCCTACAGTGGGCCGTTTCCATCTACATCTGCTTCCTTTATTTGTCATGTTATTGATTTATGAGTTGAAAATTCAATCACAATATTTTTCAATGATCATTGAAATTCTTCTGTAGTCTCCAGTGCACTCCAAAATACTTCTAAAGGCTGCATAACTTCTTGTGGCAGCAGGGCATTAAGTAATTTTCCTGTCTGCTCGAAAGAGTTTAAAATAACACTTAATCTCATTTATTACTTTATACATCATGATAATGTAGATCTTGCACAGGTAATAATAACAATGAAATAATAAATAAATTAATTAATTAATAATTGTAATGGTCTGTCCTACCAACAAATAAAATTGCAGACAATATGTCTGTATACTGTTTAATGTTTATATGTCCAAGTTTACATGAAGTTCACTTGCAAGCTTAATCCTTGCTTTTAGGCTAAAAAAGTGTAGTGTCAGTATGTGGTTGAAGTGAGTAAGTTAGTGGTTGCATAGATATGTGTGAGAACATTGAAGTGTTAGGGCTGTGCTCTAGCAATAAAAACATGAAACGTGGGTTGCATGAAACAACCCAGGCAGTAACAGCATAGGAAAGTGAATCCTTTTGGGGTTGTTCACTGGGGCTGTTTAATTTATGGGCATACATATGGACCATATGACCACGCACTTGTTTAACACTTAATTCCACTCTGAACTATTTAAAAATTGTTCCATTAGCAACGGATTCTGGCATTTGACCTAGTCCTATCAGCACTGGAGACTTACCAGAAAAGTAATTATTAACTTATGTTAAGCAGAATTACAGGCAAGCTGAGTCTCCCTCAACAGCAACAGAGAAGAGAAAGCAGTTTAAACTGCAGAAGATACCTTTGAATAAACTCTGAAAAGGCAAGAAGTAGGTAATCTATCCCCATTGAGAAATCATTTGAAGAAGAAAATATTTGAAGGAGTAATGATTTTCCCAGCCAAAGTCTGGGCCACACAGTCAGCCAAAGAAAAATGAATCAATAGAATATATCAGGTTCTGGAGAACATAAGTATAGGAGCTCTCACAAATGACGTAAATCAGGATTTTGACATTGCAGTGATTGAAATCCCTATTTGGCACGTGCTTAACTTTAAGTCTGTGAGTCGGTCCAACGATTGATATTAAAATTAGACAGATTCTGTAGGAAACTGGTAAAAAGCATTTATTTTCTTATTAATTAAGCTGGTTTTACCCCCCCCCCCCCCCCCCAATTTAAAATGCAAAAACTTTCTGATTGATTGTGGTTAAGAGATGCGCATTTTTTTGGTTATACAGTTGGCATCTTCCTGCAGCCTCATATAATATGTACACCCTTACACTTACATAACATATCTGGAAGATATATACATACATACATCAAGGGTCTATGTGCATGTTGGTTTTTTCCCCCTGATAATTAAAGTCTTTATGTTTTCAAGCTGTGTTAAACAAAAATTTCTCTGTTTCTCTGTAAGTGCTTCTCGTGCCTCAGAATCCTTTGTGGGCTCCTGTTGCCTGCAGAGACTACTTGTGTATGTTTCAGGAGCCATAACTGCTATGTCACTCTAGCAAATCTACTGCAGGGAAGAGTGACCTTATGAAATTAATTTCTAACTGGAATATATTAGTGAGCTGCTAGTGTAGCTCTCATAATCCATTAGGAATTATTTCTATTTTTACTTTTATTATTGATCCTGTTGAACCTGCTGTATCAGACTGAGATATTCTTTGTGCAGCAGGTACTGCTATCAAGTGCAGTATTTGAGTCACTGATTCTTTGCTTGTCTCAGCTGGAAGATGTTCTTTGTGTATCTCAGAATGACCTGTCCGGCTGACTCATTTGATTCAATCTTTTGAAAAGGACAGTGTTGCTCTGTTCAGTTTGTAAATCAGACCATGTGGGGCTGAGGGCTGTACTCACTAGCTTTGTTAATAAATACTGCTGGGGTTAGACTTTTATCTGCTTTTAAAACCAGCTCTATATCTTTAAATATGGGATGAACTGATTATTGCCTGTTAGGTGTTACATGCAAATACTTTTGTATGACTGTGTCTAAAGCTGATCTTTCTGGTCTTTGCTGGAGCAATGCCCAAGAAGCAGGACAGAAGACAAGTAAAATGGCTTTGCTTGAGGAAAATGTTGTGAAACACAGCAAGATGCAGAAAGGGAATTACCTGCTTCAAAACTCACAACTGGTCAGCACTGGAGATCCAGCTCCTGCTGGGAGAGTACAACTGATTGAATTCTCTCAGAGAGAGCCCAGTAACCAGGTAACCATGCTACAGAAAATTCCGAAGACTACAGAGCAATATAGGTATACACAGCAGTACAGAATAAACACTGGGATGGGCTTATTATGGGGCGCCACTTGAGAAACAGCAAGGTTCTCTGCAGAAGAGTTCTATATGTGTAGCAGCTGATCCCTATATCTCCAGTTTTGAAAATAATACCTTCCTGTGGAAGAAGTTAAAGCTGAAACTTGAGGGGAGTCCAGCTTCCTTTATTATCCCTGAAATTGTCACTGATTCAAAGAAAAACTCAAAGCATTCTGTAATGTTTTTTTCTCCATGGTTTTGGCAGCATAGCACTGTTGCTGAAGCTCTCCATCTGTTAAATGTCTGGAAGACCATGTAGATATTACACATAACTAGGGCAGTCACTTCCCTTTGTGTCTGATCCAGCAACCCAGTGTGATTTGTGCAATCTAGTATGGCAAGAATTAACATGACACATCTGAGGAAACGTGAGACCAATCTCACAGCTAATAAAACAGAATATTTTGATCAAATATCACAATGATCAGAAATGATCAAATGAACAGAATATATTGATCAAATAAAAATACTTGCAAATTTTATTTTTCTTGTCTTTGATTAAGCATGACATAGAATGAGAGGCTCCTAAAGTCTGCACAGTGCCAGATCTTATAAAAATACTCAGTATGGGTACCAGGATGTAATTAGCTCCTTTTAGCCACTCATTTTTGCCTGTTGAAGGACCAGGACAACTGCAGCATGTGCCACTTCCTTCCTCTCATACAGAGGTGGATGATAGGATGAGGGATCGGTGGGTGAAGGCCATGCACTACAGCACCAAATCTGCACCTTTTCCACTGAGAGAAGTAATAATGGTAGCCCTTTGCTCACCTGAAGTCTCAAGAGGATGCAGTTTCTATACCCACTCTTACTCCTGGGGACCTTCCAACTCCAGACTGAAATGTAAAGCAACTTAAAATTAGACAGAGATCCTGGAATAAAAGGAATCTCCATTTCTTTAACATTTTTTTGCCTTCATGGGAAGAGAAAGTATTTTATATCTGCTCTGTGCATGACAGAGATGATCTCTGCTGCGCACCAGCTATTAAGTGGCTGTTGGAAGAGAAGAGGTAGACAGCATCATGCTGGGCTTCAGGGAAGTGTGCTACAGCCTGGCTTCACACTTGTGCTTCAGGATAATGGCTTTTGTGAAAAACTGTTAAAGCCATTTGCATCAGGCTACAGTTAGTGCTTCTACATAGTGTGGGAGATGCTATAACTTTTTTTCCGCTGAAAAAGAATTAAACCCACAGTTCTTACCCCTCAGCAGGGGGTAAGAACCTTTCAGCTCACCCAGAGCCCATCAAAAAATCAAGATTCAGTGACAAAAAGGGTTTCTTGTTTTGTAGCAAAGTATCACTTTGCTACAAAGAAAGAGAAATAACTTGAATTTTGAACCCTTTTCTCAGGAACTGTTATATAGTTTGCAAGATCTAAAGAAGAAAAGGTGATAGGAACCTCAAAGAGAGATTATCTCGTGTTCCTGATGAACATGTGCGTTTTTAAAAGCTGCAAGCATCAAAAATGTCTATCTCCTCTTGTGGAAAGTATTCCAATACTTCATTTACCCCAGTGTTAGAAAGATTTTCCAGTATTCAACAGGAGTTTTTCTCCCAAAAAATTATTTCTTCTTTTAAATCTATTTTGACCTTTGAAACAAGCCCTTTCTTTTTGCAGCAAATTGGTATCTGTTTCAAGATTGTTCTTACCTGCAGGTTAAACAGTCCTGTCCTTTCTCATATTTATTCTTTCTATAGGTATGATAATATTATTTCCTTTCTTGTGGATCCCGTGCACTTAGTTCACAGTTTTTGAAGTGCAGTTCAGAGAACTGAATGCACCATTCCATCACGGGCCTGACTAAAGACCAGTAAAGCAGAAAGCAATACTTGTGGATAAACATCTGAGTATGCCTTTGTCTGTTTTTTTGCAAGAGCAGTACTTTGTTGACTCATATTTAGCTAGTGATTCATTATTATCTGTTCTTGGACAAAACACATAAACAAGCTTTATCCCTAAGGATAATCTTATATAAGACAGTCCTATATACTGAGTTTTTCCCTTCAAGACTTAGAAAACCTCTAATTCATGGGAATTCTTGATGGCACTTAGTTTCGGACTAAATGAAAATGTTCTTCTCTCAGTTCAGGTACACAAATCACATGTTTGCAATATCACTTAGTCCTTGTATGCTACATCACCACAAGCATTATTTTTTCTTATGTAAGAATGATAATTTGTCAAACTGGATGCCACCATTCCTGCTAAAAACACTCTGCTAGTGAGGGGGCTGACTTTGGAAGCTTTTTTAAGCCTTTCCTTTTCCTGTAAGCCTGGGAAGGCAATGTGCTATGGAAAACATGCATGTGTTTGTAGTCTAAACTTTACACTCAGAGTTTCTGCAGAGCAGAATCTGTAGACAAAGCTGAGCAAGTTTTGAAAATGTGCCCCTTTTTAAATTTTTACTTTTTTCCCATGTTTTGCGTCAGAGAATCTAGACTTCACAGAATCACAGAACATACTGAGTTGGAAGAGACCCACAAGGAATATCAAGTCCATCTCCTGGCCCTGAACAGGACACCGCAAGAATCCCTCCATATGCCTGAGAGCATTGTCCAAACATTTCCTGAACTCTGTCAGGCTTGGTGCTGTGACCATTCCCTGGGGACCCTGTTCCAGTGCCCAGCCACCCTCTGGGTGAAGAACCTTTTCCTGATACCCAACCTAAACCTCCCCTGACTCAGCTTCAGGCCATTCCCTCGGGTCCTGTCACTGTCACCACAGAGCAGAGATCAGTGTCTGCCCCTCCTCTTCCCTTCACAAAGAAGTTGTAACTGCAATGAGCTCTCTCCTCAGTCTCCTCCAGGCTGAACAGAGCAAGTGACCTCAGCCTCTTCTCATATGGCTTCCCCTCCAGACCCTTCACCTCCCTCATGTCCCTCCTTTGGACACTCTCTAATAGTTTCATGTCTTTCTCATAATATGGCACCCAAAACTGCCCCCAGCACTCGAGATGAGGCTGCCCCAGCTCATAGCAGAGGGGACAATCCCCTCCCTTGCCCGGCTGGCGATGCTGTGCCTGATGCCCCCCAGGACAGGGTTGGCCCTCCTGGCTGCCAGGGCATTGCTGCCTCATGTTCAATTTGCCATCGACCACAACCCACAGGTCCCTTTCTGCAGTGCTACTCTCCAGCCTCTCATTCCCTAGTCTGTCAATACAGCCAGGGTTGCCCCACCCCAGGTGCAGAATCTGGCACTTTCCCTTATTGAACTTTTTACCGTTGGTGATTGCCCATCTCTCTAAGTTTTGGGTCTCTCTGCAGGACCTTCCTGCCCTCAAGGAAGTCAACAGCTCCTCCCAGTTTTGTATCATCTGTGAACTTGCTCTGTGTCCCTTCCAGTCCTGTGTCCAAGTCATTTATGAAGATGTTGAAGAGCACAGGGCCAAGGATGGAGCTCTGTGGAGCCTCACCAGTGATAGGTCACCAGCATTCACTGTAACCCTTTGTGCCCCACCCATGAGCCAGCTGCTCACCCATCACATGTGTTTGTCCAACTGTGAGCTGGGCATTTTGTCCAGAAGGATACAGTGAGAGACAATATCAAAAGCTTTGCTAAAATGCAAAAAGATTCAGTCAACTGGATCTCCTTGGTCAGCTGGGTGGGTTACCTTGTCATGAAAGGAAATCATGTTTGATAAGCAGGACTTTCCCCACATGAAGCCTCGCTGGCTGTGACCAATGACTGTGTCATCCTTCAGATGTTTTTCAATACCTCCCATAATAATCTTGTCTGTAACTTTACCAGACACTGAAGTGAGGCTGACAAACCTGTAGTTTCCGGGTCCTCCTTCTTCCTCTTCTTGAAAACTGGGACAATATTTGCCAGCTTCCAGTCAGCTGGGACCTCTCTGAAATCCCAAGACCTCTTAAAAATCGAGAGAGGCTTCGTGATGACATCAGCCAGGAATTTGGGGATTCTTGGATGAATCCCGTCAGGCCCCATAGATTTGGAGGGAGCTGGAGCAGCAGATCTCAAACAATTTCAGGATTGAGTGTGGGTTGATCATTGTCACAGTCATGGTCCTCCAGGTCAAGGCACTGAGATCCCCTTGGTCCATCACTGTGTAAGATCACAGTATTTGGAATCTTAGTATCATATTATTCTCTTTTATATTATATATAAAATAGATATTGTCTATTATATTCTGTTAGAATAAGATCTTAGTCTTTAGGGATGGTGTCTGAAAAGATGTGGCCAAACTACCTGATTCTTGATGTAGTACAGTGAGACAATCAGAGCAGTTAAGAGGCCTCAGTTCTTTCTTTCTCTCTTTCTTTTCTCATTTTGTAAGAGATCGTACTAAATCTCATTAGAGCACTGGCTGCAGGTCTAAAGCTTTTAAAACTAGGCATTGGAACCCTAGAGTTGGTGAAGGTTTGGAGTGTTGTCAATCCTATGAGAATGCTAGCAGAGCTCTGTCCTCATGGTGGCCATACACTTCAGTTCCCAGTATCTGTAAAATGTCTCAGAATTTAGATTTCCCTTATCAGTCTCTCCAGAATTACATGAGTTAAGAAAGTTTTAAAATACGTTTCTTAAACACGTACAGATTTTCTCAGATTCAGGCTCACTTTACACTGAATGTTAGCAAGAACAGGAAAAAACTATGAAAATGCTTCACTTTATGACCTCCAGGTGCTGTTATTTTCAGTTCATATAGACAAAATCACTGGGAATTGTGCCAGGACTGTTAACAGGCAAACTCTTTTTGTGTGTTTACTTGATCATGATTTGCCAGATACACTTGGCATTGTAAAAACAGTGCAGACTCAGTTTCGTGCAGACATAGTTTTCTGATTCAAGACCTTAATCTTGAATTAAATTCCTAAGATTGGGAACACTTCTGAAGTGTTTGAAGCTGCTGTGTATTACTAATTTAGTTGTATTAAGTTCACCTTGTCAGCTCGTTCAATGGCAGTTTAGACTGATAATTAGCTACTAAATATAAACTTCTTTAAATCTAACATTCTGCTTATTTGAAGAATTAACAGGTAAGTTCATTCATTGGGTTTTGGTGATTTACTCAACCATCCAAAACAGATTTGAACAGCTAGTGTACTTTAGGCACTATAAATATAAAATTGTTGATTCAAGATGTGACACTAAATCTGGAAAAGAGTCCAGAATTTCTGCTTGACTATACTAAATTTATTTCAACAACTTCAAGTATATAGGAAGTACAGAAATGCCAAACTACAGACAGTACAGAAACATTCAGTTATGACTGTTCAAGATAGCAAAATGCTTTTTGTTCTGCTAACTTTTCCAAGCTCTCCTGACTTGCAGGTGGCATAAACGATAAGCACCGGATAGATTATTTGTATTTATAAAAAGGGATATCCATAAAATAGAGAATTTGAGATTGATAATGCTATTATCAAATAATAGTAATGCCATTTTTTAATTCAGAAAGTAAAACTACACCTTTATATCTTGAATGAGGAAAGTAGATTTTTAAAGTAACTTATGAAGGTAGGGAATTTATCTGTGATTATATTTGTCAAAAAAATTGTGGGTTTCTTCATAATATAAGAGAGGAAGTTTATGTAGTCTAACTCTTGTTTGGCAAATACATACTCAAAATGAGCTCTGAAGAAAAACGGCACAAAATCCTTCAAATGCAATCCTCAATTCAGGGAGGGTTATGTTTTAAATTGAAAATCCCAGAAAAAGTCATAGCTTGGTGAATCTGAGGAAATCTTTTTAGATCTCCCCATCATCTAAGCTGTTTAGTCTGTTTCTTCTTATTATGCTTATTTTCCTGGCAAACTGTAACGAGGAAACAATACACTCTTTGGCAATTGAAATAAAAAGAAATAATCCAGGAAGCAATACTGGGAATACTAGGATGTGGTGTGACAAGCTGTAGTTTTACCTAGGGATTCCAGTTAATTTTTAAAGGAAATGTAAAACTAATACTTGTCCATTGTTGCAAACTTTCTTCTTGATAAGAATGTGCATTATATTTTGTTTCTGTTGTAGAAATATCTGTAATTATATGCACTGTTTATGTTAAAATAATATGGAGGGATAAATACTGCAATCAATTACTATGGTGTGAACGTCAAAAAATTTTAATACATTCCCTGGAATACGCTCTTTTTAGAGACAATAGAATTTTGTACCCAGATTAAAATTCTAATTGAACTTATGAGAGGGGAAATGGTAAATCACAGGAAAATTGCCAGCCACAGTGACAAGATTTTTATTGGGTATTTTTCTAGCATGCAGACTTTGCTGCTGGGAAATAGCTGGGAAGATTTCCCTCACAGGTTTGATGCAGCAGATAGGTCTGAGGGGGTAGGTGAATTTGAGGTAAGTGTAAAGGAAGCATTAGACAAAGTAGGTACACTTTGGGCCAGATGTCATTCTCCTGACAGCACTGAATAAACTCCGATGTGAAGCTGCAGAAGAGCTGGCCAAGGTTGCTGCCAATAGCTGCAGTTTAAGAGCAGGGGGCTGTGTAATCCCATCTGGAAAAAGGGTGTGGAGGAGTCTGGGGAACCACAGACCAGTGGGTCCTATTTCCGTTCCTGATTAAATGCTGGAGTGCACAATAAAGAATGTGATCAGTGTGTGCATGAATGAGCATGGCCTGTTGGGAAGGAGTCAGCATGGCTTCTGCTAAGAGAATTCTCTTCTTGCTGGCCTTCTGGAGCTCTCTGAGGGCATCTCTAAAGCACAAAGATAAAAGAGAGCCAGAGATGCAGTTTGTTTTCCACCATAGATTATTAGAGATTATTAAAGAAGTCAAGTTGCCAGAAGGTTGGATGAGAACTTTTTCCATGGGCTGAAGGTTGGTTAAAGACAAGAAAGTGAATAGTAGTTTAAACTTAAACTCTCCTTGGATCCTTCAGCCTTTATTTTTTATTTATTTTATAGTTTATGGACAATCAGTTCTTTGTGTATATAGAGACTCTACAAAATTGACTACAAAAATTGGTTTCTAATAGTTCTTCTGTCTTAGACATCTGTGCCCTTTGAAAATGTCTTGAAAGTGTTTTCTGATATCAAAAGTTGCCCATGATCAGTAGCAGCCTGCAAACAACTTGGTCACCGATGTTCTTAGAAGTGTTTATTTATGAGTAGCAGAAATGAGTAGCACAAAACTGTTAAAACATATAAATGCTCCAAAATTAATACAGGTGTTCAGCTCATCAATGTATGGTTAAAGAGTAGTTGTATAAAAAAATTTTCAATAAAATATTCTGGGTTGAACTTATAGTGTAAAATATCTTCTACATCTTACTGCTTTTCCACTAGGTCTTCTATACTGCGAACTATGGGGGATGAGCATGTGAGTTAATACTTTTATGAAGACCAGCTAAGTTTTCCCAGGGTTTTCATAACTGCACCATTCAATTTCAGTGCAATTTAGATGCACATAAGGGTAGCAGAGAACAAATAATATTCTATATTATCTGTAACAACTTGTGTGTCACGTATACAGGTTAGAAAGCAACACATACACAACCACTGCTTAGAAAAGCTCTAATAAAATTGTTCCAGTACTGGGCTCATTTTCTGCAAAAATGGATACATAATTAATATTCAAATATCATCAATTGTAATTTATGCATTAACTTTTTCTATACAAACTCACTTGGATCTCTTCAGCAGGACCAATGAGACCTTCTTCTATATCCCCATGATAAAACTAATTTACACGAAAATTTTCAAGGCAAATATATTAAGGCAGGGTTGTAGCTATTAGAAACTTGTATGTCATACACAGACTTGAAGTTACCAGCTGACATAGTTTCAAGCCACCACAACTGTTTTCTCCCACCTGGTAACACTTTTCAGTAAAAATGATAAAGCAAAAATATGTCCTTGTGCCTGTCAGAACCTGAAAGAAGACAGCTGTGTTTTCTGCTCTGTAGCACTGCCTGAGCAAGGTTTTTAAAGGGTTGGGGTCATTAGCCTTCCATCTTACTTTTGTTTCTGATGCAGCAGCTGGCTCTAATGATCAGGCTGTGTCCAGGAGAAACAGCAGAATTTTTGGGAAAAGTCCTCTCCATTGGTAAAAATGTCATACATATAGCAAAAAATGTAAAGTGTTGGGGTTTTTTTACTTTCTTTCTCCACCTGCCTTCCCCCCAGCAATTTATTTCAATCTGAGAATCCTCTAAGGCTCTCACTATATTCATTCAGACGTTGGATTTTACCTACTCCAGAAACAGACAAGTGTTGATGTATTGAAATCTGAGGTTAAGCGAGTGAAAAATTGGAAGATTTTTTTTTCCTCAAGGCAGGGAGTAGGAAAGTAATGAATGTTCTATATTCTGCTTCTTGTCTTTCCCCCTGTTTGTGAACTGGCTGGACCCTGTACCCATTAACTGTTTATGGCAGAGAATTTCAAATGTGATCTCATTGGAATGCAAGGTTCTGGTGAGAGAGCAGGAACATGCTGAAAGCCACAGATATGGATATATTTTTTTTCTTGCACCAGAGTCCTTTTCCAGCACTTCACCCCAGTAATATGATTTATAGCCATTTTAAGTCTCATTGACCTTGTCCACAGGAGAGTAAAGGGACCCAGTGAAGAACATATTCTGCTTTGGTTCTTAGAAATGTTGCTCCAGAGAGATATTTTGGGTATTCTACTTATCAAATAACAAGATCATAACAAAATCTGAAGAGGTAACTTACTGGACCTAGTATGTCCTTCATTTTTACATGTTGCTCTCAATAGTATTTCACTAGAGGTTAGTCTGTTTAATTACCAGCTAACCCATGGTATCTTTATAGGTATATAGACTCTGCTTTTATGTTGTTAAAATATCACATTTCCTAGCATTGAGATGGGATGACCTACATAAATATTTGCCAGAAAATAAAAGGAGGGTTCAAAGTCAGTCTGAAGTAACAAGCAGAGATTGTCACTGCATAAATGTTTCCTTCTGGCATTAGCACTCAGCCAACACACAGAGCCCATGTTCACAAAATTCAACCCTTCAAAACACACTGTCCATGCGCAACATGCCCCTTTGAATGGACTGTTCTAACTCTTGGTCTGTATTTGGGAGTTATTTGGGAGCAATTACATGTCATAAAACTTATCTCAGGGTTTCACTTACAGGTGGTCAAGTCCTATTGCCTAGGACATCCATAGAACTGTAAAACTAGATAATGGCAACTGAGGCCGGGTTGCATTTTTGTGCCTGAAATATCCCAAATCCTGGGGATTATCTAAACTAAATTAGAAACTTTAAACTAATAGACTTTGAGCAAAAGTTAAAAATAAAACTACAAAGAGCAGTAGAGGTTTAGATTCAGTATGAATCTTCATCGCTTCAAAGTTGCCCATTAATTTTAAGTGTTCACATGACTTCAAGGAAGGGTATCTCATTCCTGTACTCCACAACAAGATACCAGTAAGAAGGTACTCTGCCCATTTCCTCTTTTAACTTTCTTCTCTGTTTCACAAAGAAAATTTATGTGTGACTTCTCCTGATTTTCTGGCATAACTTCCCCCAATTATCTGGCAAACCATGTAATGAAACTCGTTTGAAGATATTGAAAGACACTAACTGACACTTAATTTGAGCATTGCAAGCAATGTGTTTGAAGCTCATCATTGCCATGCTAACTGCAAACATTGAAATATTTCACTGTTCTTCTGATGGAAAGTAGGTCCATAGGCACCTGTGTCCATGTGAAATCTATTGTTGTATGAACAAAAGGCCACATTTGCTGAAATCTGTCACTTCTGACATTTCTGGGTTAGGAGTGGCTGATGGATGCTAGGGAAGGATCAAATCCTCTTTTCAATGTACATATGTCTTCTAAAATTCTCCAATGATTTTTTTTTTCCATATCCCAATGCAATAGTACTGCAGAATATATTTAGAGTTGCAGGACAGTGTATTTCATATATTAATAAATAACTTCAATAAATACTGTTGAAGAACAAGTCATGACAGATTGAGACTCGGATGTCCCATGAATAAGTACTCACTTCTTTTATTTTGCACATGGAAATAATGCAGAGATGTATAAAATGGACAAACAGAACCAAAACAAGAACTGTCTATAAATAAATAAATAAATAAATAAATACGAAATCACATAATTTTCTAACACATGTGGCAATAATTAACTGTGTATTTTGGCAGTAGCTTTCCTTGCTTAGCAACTATAAAATGAGACATTCTGGATATTTTCTCTAGGGATCTGAGTGCATTTCAGTTTTTGGAATGTTGATAACACTATCAAAATACCACTGTGTTTACATCAACTTTGTTTAAAGCAATTTCTTTAATCTTTTTGGTTTAGCTTTTAAGGCCCAGCTTTGTTCCCACTGAAATCAGACAAAAAACCCCAAAACAAAATATATAATCCCATTTGGGCTGTACTAAATGTTGCACAATAACAGCTCTGGGATCCCCAACACAAGGACATGCAGATGCTGAAACAGGCCCAGAAGAGGTCACTGAGTTGATCAGAGGCCTGAAACACCTCTTTTATGGTGTTTCAGCTGAGAGATTTGATACCCAGGAGAAGACAAAGCTTCAGGGAGACCTTAGAGTATGTAGAGACCTTCTGCTACATAAAGGGGGCTTACAGTAAATCTGGACAGGGACATTTTACAAAGTCATGTAGTGACAGACAAAGGGGAATGGCTTTAAACTGAAGGAAGGCAGGTTTAGATTAGCTATTGGGAAGAAATTCTTTACTCAGAGGGTGGTGAGGCACTGGCACAAGTCACCCAGAGAAGCTCTGGATGCACTATCTCTGGCAGTGTTCAAGGCCAGGTTGGATGGGGCTCTGAGTAACCTGGTCTAGTGGAAGCTGTCCCTGACTGCGGTGGGGGGCTTGGCTCTGGATGATCTTTAAGGTTCCTTCCAACCCAAACCATTCTATGATTCTCTGAATATTTATTTTACATTTGGGGTTACACAGAGGATAGCCAATTGTAATGTTGGGCCCTGATCCCTGATGTCTGCAGGGCTGGTGACATCAGTTGGTTCACTCAGTAAAAGTAAGTAAGCTTTGCTTAAAATCACAAAAGTTTGTGGGACAAATAAATAGTACAGAATCTACAGCTATACATGTTTTTCAGACAACTTCTAGTGTTATTATTTACATTTCCTCTTGGTTTTATTCCACTGATGCAATTAAGAAATGCGTTTTAAACATTCATTGACCCAAACCTGTGGAGAAAGTATCCTCTGTTGTAGCGAAGCACAGAAAAGAACTCTACATTTTAAGCCATGAATGACTTGCTCCAGAATATTCTCCCTTAACCAAAACAAACCTAATAAGCCCCAAAACTAAACTAAGCTTAATGTTCTAAAAACATTATTTAGGTGGGAGCTGAGCACTTCCTGAAAGACCTGGATTTTCCAAAGTCCTGCTATAGTTTATAATCTCACCAGAGGTTCAGATTCCTCAAGGTGTCAAGTTACCCAGCGCACATAAGCATTTACTAACTAACTTTGAGATGGGTTGAGTACTTTGTGCAGGGGTTTGCTCCTGAAAGAAGGTTGATTTTGATTAGTGACTTGTTTTATTTAAATTATCTGTGTGTGCAGAAATTATTGGTTTGTGTCCAGTAAACTTCCAATTCTTATTTCAGTTGAGAGAGAATGCTTAAACTTAAAAAAAAAAAAAAAAAATTGTACTCTTTTTTGGAGAGGGAAATGGAAAGAACTGTTTTACATTATGACACTACATAGTTTTGAATAAAAATGTCTTTTGGAATTACTGCTGAATATTAAAATTGGTGTAAAATAGAAAATTAAAATACCTAAGTGATAAGAAAAGAATTTAAAACAAAGAGATAACTTTCATGGAGTGATTCTATATTTTGCAATAATATTAATTTAAAGGTGCAGGGGAGACCTCAGTTTCTGGTAAGTAAAGGTCTTACAAAATTTCTCCATTCTGAGTTTATGTGGTTGAGAGGTGTTATTTATCCACATTGTTTATGGTTAATGCCAATTTGTCCTGTTCTCATCAAAGTGTATGTCTGTTTTCCTATGTCATTTGAATCTTGTACAACACAACTCTCATTATTGTAGATCTTTTCCAGAAAGTTATGTGATACTGCCTAGTTCTGGAAGGTAGTGAGTTAGCCTGTCCGCCTTGGTTTCCATCCTCAACCCCCCACGTTTACTTTTGGGGCTTTTTTGAACTATATTCACTTAGATTATAGTTTTAGAATACAATTTGGAAGTATTTTACAAATAGAGGTGAAAATGTTCAATTTAAGAATTCTGTAACTCTGACAAAGAAAATGTTTCTCATGTAAGTATCCTTGCTATGCTGGTAGTTGAAAGTAAACTTTAATCAGTGCAGCCTTTTACTATATTATTAGAATTGCTTGCCAATCTTTGTAGCATAACAGAACAAATTAAATCCATGTTGTATATGTTGATTTAAGAATTTTATGAATTTTCACAGAAAAAAAAAAGAAGTAAATTTTTCTCAAGGAAAGAATGTTAATCAGAAACATCAGGCATGACCAATCCTTACCAGGAAAGGGTTTAGGTGGAACCACAATGTGGTGTTTTTT
Organism: Corvus kubaryi; assembly: GCF_017639235.1. Classification (NCBI taxonomy): domain Eukaryota; kingdom Metazoa; phylum Chordata; class Aves; order Passeriformes; family Corvidae; genus Corvus; species Corvus kubaryi. The sequence goes on from NW_024581096.1 coordinate 10,159,355, forward strand.
TCATATTGTGAAAAAAATTTAAAAAGGAAATAAATAAAAAAGTTCTTATTTAAGTTTTCTATTGTTGATATAATTTTGAAAGTGAGGAGAATGCCATGAAAAATTTCAACATTACAAGAATCAAGGAATTGGAGTGCAGTTTGCATGAAGGTGGTATGACACTCTTGCAAATATGAATCTCTCTGTTCAGAGCTTGGTTCCAAACTTCTAATGCAAGTTACCAATAAACTTGAAAGCTGAGTTGAATGAAATGCAGCAGTGAGAGAAAAAAATGTGTTTAGGAAGGGGGCAGATTTCGCTTTTTGCAGAGCAGCTCACCTACAGAGTTTGTGCTCAGCTGGCTTTGCTATAAACCAACTTCTGTTTCCTGGAAGTAATGAATTAAATGGCACACCATGTTTAATATAATTTTAAAATTTTATATACACATAGCATATATATGTAGCTTATAGTGTCCTGTGAGCAATATCTTGTTTACTGTTTGTTGACAGATAAAAAAGAGAATTTACAATAAGTTAAAAGGGAGGCAGTATTCTTTCCTAGTTAACGCACCAGGCTGGCATTCTGGAATGTGGCTCTACTTGTAATTTTTCCAATAACATTTGTAAGTTTGGACAAGTATTTTCATGCCTTACCATCTACTCTGTGCCTTTTCTTTTGACACAACCTTGACAGCATACATATAAGCAAAAATATGTTAACTTCATTAGTGCTTTGGAATTCTGTTTTAGCAGACAAGAACGGCGGTGGTGCTTCATTCCTGTCTACACCCTTCATCTTCTCTCAAAACAATGTGTCTAGGCTCCAAATAGAAAACAACAACAACAACAAAGTGTTAGTTTATTTGTATTAATTAGAGAGAAATTTAATCTAAAAGTGACTAGAAGACTCTGATATACCCTTATTCTACAGTCCTAAAAATGCTACTGAGGGATTGTTTAACTGTCCTGAGGAGAGCTTCAGGTCTTCCTGTTACTCATTCTCAGAGAGCTGTGAATTAAGGATTGGCTCCTACTGAACATAGCTGGGAGCAAACATGCCTAGTTCCTATGGCAGTGTTTTCAACAGGTACACCTATGGAGAAGCAGTAGCATGAGCACTGACATTTTTGCAGCTGATCTTCAGAGCTTTGCGGTTATTGTGGATTGCTGTTGCGCCTCAGACAGCACTAAATGCATTTAGTGCACTCAAGGTTGATATTACTTCCTAAGGAAAAGGAAGCAAATATTAGGTCCTTGTGATGGAGGAAAAGAACTTGTGTATCCTTTGCTGCATGGGAAAGCAATGCAAACTTTTGTTCCTGCACAGTTCTGGAACAGGTGTCCTATCACCCTTGCCAGGGATTGGGGCAGAGAGTGCAAACAGTTTACACTAGCTGAGATTCAGCTGTGATGACTTAATTCCAGGGAGATGCCCTCTCCTTGCAGCATGATTTCAGGAAAGAACATGTAGCAAGCAGCAGCTCACTGTGCCTGTCCCAGGAGCATCAGATAATGAGACCCTCTGGGAGACCTGTGACTGTTTCCCTTTTCCACTTTCATGCTATCCCCCAGTGATATCTTAGGTTTTAACTTTAATATTTTTCAAATCCTGTAGTGCTTAGTGTGTAACTCTGAAGTTTCTTGTAGCCTCCTAATTTCTGCTCTCTTGTGCTAGGTAGACATAACAAAGCCTCTCCGGGCCTGCTCTTCAAGGACACTCAGACCATTGTAGGCCCAAAATGTGTAAACCAAAGAGCCTCTAAGGGGGGCAAGCTGTGGGGAATTACATCATTAAACTGAAGCTTTAATTGGAGAATTAACCCTGATATGCAAATGAACCAAACTTATAAAAGTGTGAAGAACTCATGACCTGCCATCCGTCCTGGGGTCCATTTTGGCAGTAGCCTCTGGGCTCCCCAGGGGTACCTCTGAAGGCCCTTCAAATAAATACCTACTTTTGTTCCTTTAGTCCTGTCTAGTCTCTGTTTCTAGGAGGCCTCTTAAGGCATCATCAGTACAAATGATGATGTTTGACAAAAAGAAGACATCACTGAAGACTTGCTGGAAAAAACAAGATTAAAAATTCAAAATGTTCTACATTGTAGAAGGTGGGAAGGAATTATTACATCATTCAGAATCATTGGGCACTTCTCTCTTGGATTCACTTCATATTTCACGACAGTTCTTCAATGACAGTTTAATCTTGCAGCCCTGTGGTGGGAGCTGATATAGTGTAAACTCAGAGTGAATTTTAATAGAACAGAAAGTACAATGTGAGGTTTTAAATTTATAAAACATACACTTTTAATTTCCAGTTAAAGATTTATTTTGTAGATGTCTTGCCAATACCTGATTAGGATTTGCTACGAGCCTTCTTTTTCCTTTCTCTGACAAATTTCTTGTAAACACTAGTGTGCAATATGAAAAATACATATATATGTGCAAAGGAAGGTGGGGCCTGGAGAATGGCTTCAGTTTAAATGCATAAGCAGAGAGAAACAGGGGGAGCATAGAGAAAACTCAATTGAATGGACTCACTATAAGTTTCAGAACTTGCACACTGTAAGTTTTAAAGTAAGGCTGAAGAATGAAAGATTTTCTGGTGATTCAAAGCATCTGGAGGTAGAAAAAAGCTTTGCAGCAGTTGTTTGTGCAGTAAAGTCCATTCCAGGACTGTCCTTCAACTCTGACTTTGCACTCTGCCTACAGTGCCTTCCTGTGCATAGGTGGGTGGGTCCCTGCACATTTTGATGACTTTAGGTGCCTCTCTTCTCCATATACTAGAAAGGACTCAAGATTGGAAACTAGAAAAAACTAGAAAATTAGAAAGTTTTGAGTTCAGTTAGCAGCATTCAATCTAGAGACCCCTGTTGCCATCTGTTGAGGCAGTTATTTTTATGAGTTAGGATGTACCAAAGAAAGGTTAAGAGTTACATTTCTGGAAATTGAATACACTATTAGTAGGTTCTAAAGAAAATTTAGTTCTCAACAGCCTTCATCTCCAGGTTTCCAAATCTGACCAATATTGAGTTAGCCTGGAAGAGAACTGGTGTCTGATAGTTGCTTTGCAGTGTTTTTTAGGAGGTTAGTTATCCAAATGTCCTGTGTGGCTTTCCCAGTTATTTTTTCCAGTGCCTCTATTAAGCTGGGTCACTACACACAAAGGGTAAAACCCATACAGTTGCATTACCTGCATCATTATTCAGAACTCATAAAATTGTTACACATTTTGCATTTCTTACAGAGTAGTTTTGTGTTCTCTGCAAAGCCTTATACAACCTGTTCAAATTAAATAGAAGAATCATCATAATAATTGTAATAAAATCCTACATATTGTGCACTTTGCACAGCTTGTCTTATGATGTCAAGACTCATGTATTTTTCAGCAGGTTTTGAATCATGTGGTTTTAGAATCTCAGTTCTCATTTCATTAAAGGTCATAGTTAGCTCTCAGGATTGTGAAAGAAAAAAAGAGGTGAGGAAAAACTATTAATATCTCATTATCTGAGATTGATTGGCCTGAGCTTTGTACTGTCAGATTTTGGTAATACTTCTTAAAAGTAACTTGTCACCAGACAAGGACAGGTAAGCATGATATTTTGTATGGTGTCATGAGGTCTTCCTCTGATCTCAGTATGTCTATGAAAAAGGCATGATAAAGCTTTCAGATTTGTTGTGCACAACTGAAGTTGTTGGCTTTTTTCAGAGTGCTCTGGTTTGTTAAGTTGGTAAAGCATGTTATTTGTTTCATCTTGGTTTTTAGTAATGGCAGATGTTTTATTTTGTCTGGATATTGTTAGATTCATGACAACTGGATAGCTTCCATGAGGGGACTGAATGGTAGGAGGATAGAAAGCAATTATATTTCCCTTGAACTACCAAAACTCTTTTAACTTTGCTCTCATGGAGGTTCACAAGTTGTTAATGACTGAAAAGGGGGAAAAATACAGTGATCTACTGTCAGAAGAGGATTCTCTTTGAATTAACTCTGTTTATCTTCCTGTCAACTGCTGTAGGTCCTGACTTTCAATTTTAATAAGAAATTTGTTGGATTTTTTTTCATATGAAGAACTAAAACCCAGCAATTACATCATGGGCACTTACCACATCAGACTTTGATGAAAAGAGATACAGCAGCTTTCTTTGACCACAGCTGTAGGACTTCATCTGACTCTTCTCACAGTCTCCAGATTCTGATCCTGTTGCTAGTCCTTACACTATCCCTTTTTCCCAAATCCACCACCATTCTGACTCCTCTTCCATTGCATTTGCCAAGCAGCTACTTAGGAAATCAGCAGAATTCAGGATCTGGCCCAGAATTTTCATCAGTTGATGTATTTCAGCTGTAGGGAAAATGGTAAGTCAGAGCCTGAGAAATAAGGGAGGGGGAACCAGGCTCAGTCTTTATGAGCAAACCCTGTCAACAAAAACTTCCTTGCCAGATGCTGTTGCTTAGAGGATTGAATTTACTCTGAGAGCAGGACAGCAAGACTGCTTAGTACTTGCAGATACAGAGTATTTCCTTGCAGTTTTGTACTTATGTGTGGGTGTCACACTGCCTCTGTGCAGGTTTGCATGGTATTTTTAGTTGCTGAGACTGAAAGTAAGCCTAGGTTTTAATAACAATACAAATTTTACACTTAATTCTCAGGGAACCAATTCAATTGTTTATTAAGATGACAAAATTAAACCTTTCCCAATATCTGCAGTCATTTAGGAAAGTTAAAATAAATAAATAACTAAATCTGATTTGGGTCAACTGAAAAGTCAAATGAAAGCAGTATCCACTGAATTCTGCATCTTTCCTTCCTGTACTGTGAAAGAATGAGGAGAAAATTCACTTGTCCTGCATAGCTCAGACAGGTAAGCTGCAATTGTACAGAAAATGTATCTTGAATAGCAGCCTCTTCAGCTGCAAGAAAACAAATAAAATCAGAAAAAAATTTCTATAACTAGTGTGTTTGTTAATACATGGAAAATGTGTGTTTTCATGGATAGAGATCAAAACGTAACCAGAGCTGATGATAGGTAATATTCATGGGTCAGTTACTTTGCATAACTCATGATTAACTCAGTCATTAATAGGCTGATAGAAAATAACATTACATTGATAATCTAGCAGCCACTTGTTCTTGTGTTAACAGATTTAAAATAAGGATATGGGCTTTGATTTTTTTTTTTATTAGAAGCTTTTATATGTTGTTGGTTTTATACATCTAACACTGCTTGTGTGAATGAACTGCAAAAGATTACTGTTTATTTGCATGAGCCTATCACTTTTTTACTTTAAAATTATAATTCCAGTAAAGAATGTTTAAATATTTTCAAACAAGTTCTAGAACCAAACAGCCTTTGATTCTGATCAAAACCAAGAATAATAAAAAAAATTTCAATCTTTGTAGCAATAATCAATGAGGCTAGTAAATCTGGATGAAATTGATCTGTTGATACATAATCTCTAAAGAAATTGTTTGTTAAAAAACAACAACAAAACAAGACTCCTGTCTTCAGCTTTTCAGCCTGTATTTCATATCATCAGAAGCTGGAGTAAAAATGAGCTTTCATTTTTATTTGGTGTGCTGTTTTAAAATATTGCTATATTGATTTGTAATTTATTTTCCATTAGTGTGTTGATTTCTTCTATTGATAAAGAGTGTCAAAGGGCTAACTACCTAAACTAATAGTTTCATAATTATAATGTTCTAGTGAGTCTTAAATGCAATAAAATAATAATAACAAAAAAATACCTCTCCACAGGAAAGAAAATTAAGATTTCTACTGTAAGATTGGGAAGTTCCTCTCCGAAACCACATTATCTCAGCTGTGAAAATCATCTTTCCTGAATAGTGTTTTTTTAACTCTCATCAAATATTCTGACCTCCTTGAAACCCTCTGGATGTATATAACGGAACTGTGTGATTGATATGATGTATCTAATCTAACTGGCAATTTGGGCATTTTTCTGAGAAAAAATGATTTAATATCTTACCATGAAGGAAAAAGACGAGACCAGACCACCAAGTTTTCTTCACTCAAAGTATCTCTTGGTTTCAAAAGAGTGTGGAAAAAACATTTTATTTGTGGCACTCTGACCCTGCTTAATACAGTCAGTGCAGCCCAAACTGCAGAAATGAATTCAGCACAAGCTAGAGAAATTCCAGTCTCCTTTCTTTAAAAAAGTCTGATGGTAAAAGGACAAACAATCTTATCCATCCTAGGCCATATTTTGGAGCTTTTGGCAATTCCCATATCATCATAAAAATATATTTTGTACTGGACATCAGGGTATCCTCGCATTTGCAACTTCCCTTTATTTTTCATGGCATCTTTGTCACCAAGCTGCAAAGTAGTGGTTGTGGCATCTTCAGATGTTGGTAAAGTTCAATTTTCAATGAGCAGACTTTGCTACAGTGGGTGTTTAATTTTACATAAATAAGCTACAAGCTGACACTAAGAAGAGGTTTTCAGCCTGAAGCTGAAAGTTTCAGAGCACTACCCAGAGGTTATAGAGACAGTTGTTTCATCACAGCTTTAACTACTGATGACAAAATCAACATCCGCAGCATTAAATTAAGAATCAACAGATTAGTTGATTCTTAAACTATTCTGCTGTAAAGACAAAGTTGGAGAGACAAGATTCTTTCATCAATGTTTGAATTATCTTTGAGATAAATGAAGAAAAATGAACAGTAACCAATACAGTTGTAAAATCACATTTTCAAAACTGTTCAGCTTGCACCCCCAGTTTCACTAAAGTGCATGTAAATATTTAACTAGGTATGGATTACTTGCAAGTGAAGGACTTTGGTGGAAATTATTTTAAAAATATTGGAAAGAGAATTAAGAGTTATTGTCAAATGAAGAGAAAAAAAACATTGGAAGGCACTATAATCAAAGAAGGTAAAATGTCCTGAGATTTCAAGTTGATTCTCAGGAAAGTGGTGGAGTCACTGCCCTTGGAAGTGTTCAAAAAACAAATTAACACGGCACTCTGTGATATGATTTAGTGGGCATGGTGGTATTTGGTTGAAGGTTGAACTTGCTGATCTTAGAGGTCTTTTCCAAAGTTTTCTACAATTCTGTGATCTGAAAAGCAGTAAAAACGCATATAAGAATGTGTCTAAATCGACATCAGCTGCAGAGAACCAAAGTTTTGGTCTGTAACATGGAAAGATTGTGGAGAAACAGACAGGACGATAATATCAAGTGCTTGAGTGGCATGAGAGGATAGTTTGCTGGTGCATTTTAAAGAAAGACTAGAGACGGTTTCTAAAATATTAAATACTTTTTAAAATTAGCATATCATAAATCCAAAAACATATCTTCATTCTGCTCTTTCGCATTTCTAAATAGTATTTTATTGCTTTTTAATTATGATATCAAAACAATGGCTTCTTGTTCTACCAATTGCATATGTAGACTGGGATTCATCTTGGCCACCAGCGAATCAGTCATCTAGTCCAAAATTGGATGTTTCTCAGTAGTTTGTGGTAGAGAAAGACTATTCCTGTTAGATGGGGTAGGTATGATGTGTCATTCTCGGGAAGCTTCTCCCTGGTTAAGTATGATAGTAGTTTATCCTGGCTGTGTACCTTTGATATGGGTAGTATTTGGTGAGATGAGTCTAACCCACAGATGAAAAAACAGGACATTTTATATGCTATTTGGGACTTAGGTTACTGCAACAAAGAAGAGATGAGGGGTATCTATGGTTAACTTACAGACAGTATGCTTATGTAGTTCACATACATGTAAATCTTGCAGTTTGGTCACTAAAATGAGGATGTATTTGTGTATGAAATGTTTATGTCTGTGTTTCATTACATAACAGAAACCATTTTGACGCAAAAGTGCTTCTCTCTGAATTCAACCTTTTTCTAGAAAGGCTGACCCTGTTTTTGTATGAAAACCAGCAGATTTTATCTAGGTTTCCCCATGCAATGCTGTTTTCTGAAACCCTGTATATTATGACATGCTGATGAAAGCCAATGTGATTCAGCAGAAAAGCTTGTTCACAGAAACAGTCTTCTAACCCAGTTAGCTGTTTAATTGCAGGTCTGGGAACAGCTTGCTTCTGCAAATATTCAAATTTTAATTGTCTGCTGAGTATAGACCTTTGTATAATTTCTAAAATCCAGGAGCTGTATCGTAATTGTACTTAGTCAGGCGGTCTACTGCAGTTCTAAGGTGAGTGCACCTGCATGGATGCAGACGATAATTGCATGGTGTGCAATGGAAATCATGTGCAAGATACACTCCCCAAGTGTTCTGGGGAAACGTAAGTCCATAGAAGCAGAAGTCCACTTCATATTGTGTTTTCCACAAAGGACTTCCATGTTTTTTTTTACTGACTTCCCAGAAGGACCTCAGAACACTGGCATTTCAAAGGTGTGACCATGGAAATGTCAGTGTTCTGAGGTCCTTCTGGGAAGTCAGTCATCTCCCTACCACTTTTGGGTTCTTTGTCTTTATTTGACATAGGGACTCCTCCCCTTTGTTAGCTGGATCTAACTCTGGATTTTGATTTTAATGTTAAAACTTCCTTTCTCCCCATGTGTTCACAAAAACGGACAGCTAGACAACTAGACTTGCCTTGAGACATCCCAGTCATGTGGGAACAAGGGAATTTGACACACAAAGGGTTGCAAACCATTGCAAGGTTTCTCCCACTGTCATCAGGGAGCAAAAAAAGGCATGACAGGGGAGTGAGAGAAAGTAATCCTAGTTTTGCTACCACTGCTGCTGCAGGTGCAGGCAAGAGAGGAAAGTGACCTTGCTGTCAGAAAAACTTTCTGTGTTTCGCATAAATCTTGATTCTGAGTTGGTGGTGGAAGCAACACCAATAGATTTGCCTTTCCAGTGCACCTTGAGTCTGTGGCTTCTTTGCCAGTCCTGTAGAAACTGCTCAAGGTGACTGTCCTTGTCTTAGTCTAGAGCTGCTCCTGGTTATCTGTGTGAGAAATGTACTGTGCATGCAATGCCTGATTTCTCTTTGTGTAGATATGTAACTGCTTTATCCTGGGAGATTTAGCTCACATACCGCACACAAGGCAGGTCAGAGAATCATTTTCCAACACAGTCAGTACAGAGCCAAATTGACTTTCTTCATGGCAGTCCCTCAGAAAAACTTGTTTATATTGTGCAAACAGCTTTCAGGGGAGGAAAAAGAGAACAATCAGTTATTCATGCAAAAGCATTGGTTTGGCTAGAGGAAATGTTCCTAAACCCTTACAATTGTTTTTGAATGTTAGCCAGTGTGAAACACAGACGTAATGTTAGGTTAAATGCAATTTCAAGTAGCTAGGGATGAAGGAGCTTACCAAGGACAAATGTCTACAGGCATTTGGGGTACCAGACAGACAAAAGGAAGAAGGTGAATATTCTCAGGCAAGGAACTACAAACTAAAACTTTGTCATCATATTAAAGGCACATTAAAAATTAAATCCACAATATTTAGCCTTCTTAGCAATTTTCAGAGTAATTTTAACCGGAGGCATATTTAAGATTATTCTTTCTGTCTGATTTCTTTTATGACGTGTTTTTACTTGCCCTTATCTAACACAATTGCTTTTAATTAAGGTAGTCTGGATGTAGACCTGGCAGCTGTTGCAGTGGGGTAAATCACAACCAAGTCCTTGAGTGCAGAGCCGCAGAGAGGAAGGAGATGTCAGGGTGCCAATTTACAAATTATGAATAACATTCTGCACTTCCACATTAGAGCTGGGTGTGTTGTCAGCTTCTCCTGAAGCTGACACAGGGGCACATGAGCCCAGATACATCCCATCTAAGCCATGGCACTTACCTGAGGCATCTAGACTAGAAGCTTACTTAATGTTGCCTTCATGTCTACTTGGAAAGTACAAGCACCTCTGGAAGGTAATTCAGCACACTTGGGATCTGGCTGGTTCCCTGCAGGTGCCCTCAGCTGGCTCCTTTGGCTGTGCAGAGGATGGAGAGTGACTGGTGTGCCAGTTTATGTGACCTAGGTAGGTCCACAGTTAGATGAAGACATTTAGACCACCATACTCTGATGCCTGTTTTTATTCTGACCCTCAATTAGGCTCTGAGGTTTGCATACATTGAATGGAGATAGATAAATAGATAAAGATGAAAATCATAACCAAAAAGCCAGCACGCTTTTGGAGAATTGCCTCAGCCAAGGAGAGCAGTGTGTATCCAGGTCATGAGGCTGTTAATATCTTATGGAGCACAACACCCACAGCTCTAAATCAAGGCATGTTGCTTTGCCTATGCCTTGTCCATATAATCATGGACATTTTGTTCAGCATCCTGCTACTAACAGGAGGACAGACAACTTTTTCAGGTCCACTTGTCTTCTTGAAGTTCAGAGGGAAAATCTGCATATGGCCCTGAATCCCAAACAGTGAAAATGTGCCACGGTTTCTTCTGTATGTGAAAATTTAGACTGTTCTTCCAGGGAGAAGTTTTTAGTGTATTTATCAGACATAGCAATTTATTCAGTGTTTCTGAATGCATTACCAATATACTACTCGAGGCTTGAGGAGCTGTACAGCAAATTAGGGCTGCATCCAAATGGAAATTCAAGTGTTGCAATGCTGAGGCTTGCACAGCTAAGGCATATAATCTCTGTGGAGGAGTCCAAAGCTGAAAGTGGCCCTTGGTCCCACCTGCAATGAACAAGGACTAGCAGGTTACTCAGAATCAGAATCAGAAGCACATTGAGTAGGGACCGATATGAATCAAAAGTGGGAAAATCTGAGGACCACAAGGTGGCTATGGTCATTTGCTGTTGAATGTTAAACCAACAATAATATATATACTCATAGTTCAGGGTCCAGGGAAGGACTACTTTTTTCTGAAATGTAAGGAGGCCAAGTGCTCTTTCTGCTTCCCCTGTGGTCAGTCTGACAGTAGTAACCCTGTTGGTTGAATTCATTACCACCTTATTAACAGAGGCTTTAATTCTTACGTACTTTTTAAGTACTTTAACAACAGGGGAAAGCCAAAGGGGTTCTTCCCAGAAAAATAACAACCAAATGGAGTGATGTTGGAAACAAGGCATGAGGAAACAGAAGCTGTGTTTTGTCTGTGTGTGAAGCTGCCATTTCAATGGCTGTACAATTCCCACAGCAGTCTTGCAGTGCCAGGAAGAGTGAGTGGGCAGCAATTTGGACGGGGATGCTCACACAAAGATCACAGGAGAAGTGCTGGCAGCACTTCCCCTCTTGTTGTTTAGCGCTGTGACACAAAGTGGATGTGGCAGGATCAGTATTCAAGAGGGAGTACACAAATAATCCCTTGACTGAAAATAGTTCCACCAAGACATTAGTCATCTGGGGTAGGACCCAAACCACAGCATACTGATCAAAGAAAGCTTGGGGCCTTGCCTAATCCAAAAGATGCAAAGCAGGAATAAGAACTGCTCTGCTGCTGTGCACTGTGAGAGCTGCAGCATCTCTAGATTTGCTGTAGTTTATGTCTATATAGACAATATTACCTGCCAATGGAAAAAAAAAAATTGTGTACTTGTTGCACAGCTTCACAGTCTGGCTACTGTGCTTCTTCAAGGGAAACAGAAGTGTTTTTCCTAAGTATTTCTGTTATTTTAGTAACAATTTAGATTTAAAAGGGAATCTGACAGGAGCCAGGAGAAATTGGTTTTGGTTAGAAGCAGCAAAACAAAGCTGTTTAATTGGAGATAGAATCACCTTCTGCAATGCTAATGGAGAAAAAATTCAAATCCAGAGCAAGCAAAAAAATTATTAAAGCCCAAGCTTAAGTGTTTTTAAGAGTCCACTTGACTTGCAAATGTTGACACAACAGTGAGCTGCTTCTACATGAACTTTTTGCTCTGCTGCTCTCGGAGACCCAAACCTAAACTGAAGCCCATATGTGATACATTTTGGGCAGGTGGTTCAACTAAAAGCTGTGCAGCAATTCCCCTTCTTCCTCAAAGGGACCTTGTTTACATACATGGATTCATACCCAACATGTCCAAGTACTACTGCAACTAATATAAACTATTTTTGCCATTAGTTAAGTGGGGAAATTTGGTCTAGTAAAAGAACTTCACTGTATCCCTATGACACGTACAAAACCTGTATCTCCAAAAGCAGTCAATAGAATGCACTTTATCTCTATTTTGAAGCAGAGGTCTGGTTCAGAGTCTTTATTTTCTGTCTTTAATGAGTCTAATGGAAAAAGTATAAGCAGGGCATACTATGTAGTCTTATTTTGACATTATCCATATTTATTTTCCCCTCAAGAAAACTGGGGAAATACAATCTAGATTAAATCAGCATATGCATGTGTTCAGTTGTTGCTCATTTTGATAGTATTAATTAATGTGGTGTTGTCAAACCAGAAGACCATTTCAAATCTCTCCCAGCATGTCTCCTCTGGGCTAAAAGAATAAATCCATCATTTCCATTTTGAAGTGGACATGTCCATTCTGCACAGACAAGTAAACAAACAGAAAAAAAGGCATAATATTAACCCCTTGGAGATATTGTTGTATGTGTTGTCTCTTTCAGAGTGTCTGTGCTGTCATACATCATTGCAAATGTCTTTTAAAAACCTGATGACATCCTGAGTGTCTGCAGCACGAGAAAACTTCTACAAATCAAACTCAAAGGGGAGTTCAATTACAAGAATGGCAGTAAAAATTATAAGGCTGGCACAAATATGAATAGCCTTGCTTTAACTTATCTATGAGACCAAAAAAAAAAAAAAGATGCTGATTAAATGATTTTTTTCTTTTGAACATTTCATATATCTACACCAGTCCTGGGTTTGGAAAAACATTTCAGTTTTTAACAGGAATTAACAAACCTGAGGACTTTGATCCTTGACTTGGCTTTTGCTTTTATTTCAGTGTGGGGAAAGATGATCTCAGTTGCCTCTTTGTCTTTCAGAAATTTTTAACTTTTATTAGTGTAAATGACAAGAGGTTTTCCCTTTTATGAGCAGCCCATATTTCACAATTATTTTAATTGAATCCTCCCTTTTTGTAAACAGTGATTTCTATGAGAATTAACCAGAGTGACTCGTTTTAAAAAAGTTTACTGTTTCAGAAAGGAGTTACAGTCAACTTCTCATACAAAAAACTCGTCCCAAATCAGGGATGATATTTTGTATGCACTTTGACAGTTCCTGCAGACGTCCTAGTAAGTGAAGCCTGTTAAGCTGTTGGTTGACATTGATCACATTTGAACATATTTCAGACTCCTCTTACTTTAGCTCCGATTAGTGTTTTATGTTGTGGTTGGTTGTTTGTTTTTGCTTTTATTTTGTTTTGTTTGTTTTTTTAATGTTACATTTTTTTGACATTGTTTCTTTTATTTTTTTGTTTCATTTTTGTTTGTTTGGTTGGTTTTTTTGTTGGTTTTTTTTTTAAACCCTTAAAATTGATTGATATAACTGACAATTCATTCTGCCTCACATATGTTTAAAAAGTCTAAAAATGTACATCATTATAATGCTATGTTATACTTTGAAAACAGATTAGAATAAATCAGTATACTGCTTAAAAAAACATTTAAGCATATCAGTAAAAACAAATGATTTAATCAAATAGGTGCAGCTTTCTTCTCTGGAAATATTTGTATTAATTTGACTTGCATGTGGTAAACAGTATTCCTAGTGCTCCAGGATGGCTGGTTTTATACCAAGGCAGCTTCATCAGGGTTGTCTCAGTGTGAACTACTTTTTCTTGCTGTTCAGCTGAAGGATATGTTTTAGTCATATGGATCTTGGAAAAAATTGCTGGTGTCAGAAGCTGTGATTTGATGAGACTAGATTGTTACATTTCCAAAGCCAACTTAATCTGTCTGTTTGGCATTATAATGCGAGATACTTATTTTATAACACTATATTTCGTAAAAAATTATATAGTTCTGAAGTTCATTAGAGGGTTATAAAGATACTGGTTGGGTATATTTGTAGTTTAGCACGACTGCAATTCACTTATATTAAATCTCTACTCCAGTCTGTATGATGTGAGTCAGATGTTCTCTGTTTTTTGCACTGTTAAATTCAGTGGGTGTTACTGAGTAGAGAAACGGATTGGTATTTGATGAAAAATCTTTTTCTACTAAACTAAGAAGAATTTCAATATAAAAAAGGAAGAACTATTTATTATAAACATGTAGGCATAACTGAGATAATTATTATATGTGAATACCCCAAATGAATGTAGGTAGTTCTCCTACCCACAACACCCATCTCTTGTGGGTAATTAACATTGTCATATAGAATAACTTCCAAATATATTTTCCATAAATATCCTAACTCTGTCATGCAGGTCACCTTACAAATATTAGTTCTGTCTTACAGTTAATTCTTTGAAAAATACTAACTTTTGTCTTTCTCAAAGCAATATTTCTTTATCCTGTTTGATGGGTCTATGAAGTATATTAAATTATGCTACATTGGTTTACAACGAGTTTGGTTTGACAGAATCATAAGTAATATAGAGTAAGAAAATGCTCACATTAATAAAAGCTGTGGCAGATGCTAATAGATGTGGAGCTCTGCTTAGGCAATGCATAGGTAAATTATAGAAATAATTTGTGTAAAAAAACCTTCTTGTTCTGGGTTACCATCCTCATGAGCTGTTGAAACCAGGAGGGGCAGTGTTTCCTTGCCTCCTCCCTCCAGACTATCTCTCTGTTAATGGCCCTTCCACATGACTCAGAGATAACTCCCTCCGGACCATCTTCTGTTAATGAGCCTTATCAACACTTGGCCTCATGACTCATCACCCCATTTTGAGATGCTCCACCCAGAGGGAGGAAGCAAGCATTCCATCCTGGATATAATCTGGGGTTCCAAACACTGCAGACAGCCTTTCCACTGGATTCCCAGAGGACAGGAGCTACAAAGCCACCACCCGACCTTCCGAGGAAGAGCAGGCCCTTTCTGTGGGATCACTGCTTCGACAGAACCACAACCATCACTTCAGGAGGACTGCAGCCCCCATTTTATTGGACTTCTACCGCCACCCTGACTAACAGGGTGTCAGGTTGTATCCTGACTATGTCAGTTTAACCCAGTGTTTTCTGCCTTTTTTTTTTATAAATTTCCCTATTAAATTGTTATTCTGACTTAGTACCTCCCACTGGTTTGTTTTTAAACTAGTAGACTTCTAAATAAGTCCATGAGGTACAGATTTATCATTAAAATCTACTTGGTTTATGCTGTCCTTATGCTTGGAATTTTATCATTATCAAATATAGGTACTTCATGCAAACCTATTGAAATACCTGTTGATGCATTTTCTTAAACAGAACAAGATTGACCACAGCTGTTATCATTCTTTTAGTCCTGAATTTATAATATGTGGTTTCAACATTAATATATCTGAGATCAGAATCAGGCCTGGTGATTACATTTATAGATTCTAAAATTCCTTGACTAAACCAAGGGTCATGCTGTCCCAGTCCCTTGTTTTGATTCACCAGAGAGGGTTATTTGATCTCAAGTTATTTACCTTAACACTTTCCAAAACACAATGCCATATGAAAGCAAGGGTTCACGAAGTGTGAGGCTGGTGCCTGAAGGAACTTCTGTCTGTTTTGACTGTAAACACTCTGTGGATTGTATCTTACTATATATTTTTATGTTGATATTGCATATTTATATTTACACAAATAGGTGATGTGCTTTATTCAGCACAGTTATGAGTCATTCCCTCCAGACCTCAATTTGATTCAAGCACCCTGATTCTCTGTGAGCAAAATCTGATGACTCTTCACTCTGTATTGATCGGGATTAGATGGAAGGTAAAAGTAGGCCAGGCCATTTGATAGAGAAAATATTATTTAAACATTATCTGGATATTCTGGAAAAATAAACCTTTTTAGAGTTTGTCCTGATTCTGTGAAGTTTGAAAATATATGTTTTTGACTTAAATTGCCATAAAACCTTCCTTGAGATATTTTCATTTTGAAGTTTTTTGCAGTTCTGCTGCTACACTGATTTTGCAAAGACTCAAATGCTGGGAATAGGAATGGAGTGAACTGGAACAGTGTCTAGAAAATGCGTATCTAAATTCAACTTTGCTGGGCACAGTAAATAAAAATCCATGTTGTAACACATTGGGCTTTCAAATACCCCATAATAATGAGACTTATGAAAGAATATTCAGAGGAATACCCACATCATCATTTTTGTCCTGAGGGTGGTTTTGTTTGTGGCAGGCATAGGCAAGGCAGGTCACGATAGACACAGTTAACAACAAAGACAGGCAAGACAGTTTTTGAATGTGAGGGAAAAGCTAAGAGTAAGACTAAAATCTATAACACAAACAATTTGGACAAGAGAAAATGATGGTGAAGGGCAGGTCTGTGACAATTCATAGACATAAAAGAAAAAAAATGGCCTGGGAAACTTTCTTGAAAACACTTGCAGTCCCCATGTATTGCATGCACAGTGGTATGACTGGAGTTCATTTCAGGTCTCAAACAGAAACACAAATGTTTTCAAAAATCAGAAAATGTGATAGGATGACCACTAAAAGCTCAAGTCTGCTAATGGTGATGTAATACCTGGATAAATGCTGGGTATAAAATAAAAAGTATTGTATTTTCAGAGGTTGGAAATTCCTGTGATTGAAAATCTGCTCTGCTGGTAACAACCAGGATCATGTGGACTCATTATGAGAAACATGTAGTTTGAACATGACTTTTCTTGGTGAAGGAAAATGTCGTGTTCAGTGTTGTGGGAGTTCTCTTAATCTATTCCTTCCTTTGGAGGAGAGGCTGCTGCATGCCCTGCTGTGCAAGTCCCAGGTTGAGGACAGCACTTAAAGTGTGGGCCCACTTTGAGGAGATGCCATGTCTCCTTCTGTGTGCTTGGGTAAGAGCATGGGTATGTTTGTGTCTGTAGTGTAACAAAATTGTAATGAGTTAGGGGCACATACTTTGGCAAAAAACTTTAATCAGACTCCAGAATGCTTCAAGTGTAATGCTGATATTTGCTTCCACAAATGAAAGGAGTTCTTCATAGGCATATAGAAGTAAGTCAGTCACCAGTCATGCTGTCAAATACAGATTGCTGTTTTAGTTGTATTACTATATTTAGAATTAAATTCTCCTATTTCATGAAGTCATGAAATTGCTTGTTTTTGAAGTACTTGTTCATAAAATTGTAATTTCAAGGTCTTTATGGTTTCCCTAAACTCAATTTAGAGACAGAAGGTGCCTCTGTAGAAGCAATGACAGCAAATTCAAATAAGATTAATAAATACCACCTGGCAATACAGTGATTCTCATCAGTGCAAACAAATAGCTCACAACCTCTGTTAGTGATGGAGAGAATGTGTTCTGGATGAAAGACAATGCAACTGTGCAGCACTACATGTCCAGTGCAGCTCGCTGCGATACAGGATGATGTGTGATTATCTGAATGACAGTGCTGTCCAGTCTACCTTCTAAGCTATCTGTTCTGCCAGGGACACACAGGGCCTTCTACATAAACTGAATCATAGCCCCACGTGGCAACTTGTGACACAGTGAGAACCACCAAAATAGAAGTAGACACTGCCCACACCCTGTTTCCTGGAGCGCTTGCTGTGAGTTTCTATTTATCTTGGGGTAGCTCACCTAAACATTGCTGGCCAACATCTGCTTTTAGCTGTGCTGAATCTTGCCATACAGGAACAGTTCTTAAAGTCTCAAATTTCTTGTCACTGTGTTGGGGTGCTTGGTCAAGCTTCTTGATTAGGTTCTCCAGCCAAAGGATGGTCGTGCAGTAGAACACGTTCCCCAGGGAAGTGGACACAACACCAAACCTGTCAGAGCTGAGGAAACATTTGGAACATGTTCTCAGGCACATGGTGTGAGTCTTGGGGCTGTCCTGTGCATTTTCAATGATTCTGTAATGGAAACAGTGTTATGAGTTCAGTAAGAACCATCTCAGCTGTGTGGAGCTTCTACCTCCCTGTGGAAGATGCAGTAAAGTTAGTTTTAATTGGGTGATACAGGTAATAACATCATGACTTAAGTCCTGTCACCTTAACACAACTGTCCATTGTGTCCTTTCTGTGTTCTGGGAGTAGCTTGGACATGGCCACTCCTTTGCTTTGCTAGGCTCAGCACTGTAACACACTGTCGTGAGCACAGCCATCAGCACACATTTTGACAATATGTATACACATCAAGTGAAGTTTTCTACAGCATCTCCGAGAGGAAACTTGAGAAGGTGGCATTGAGACTGATGACGGAAACCTTCCAAGAACCTCTGGAATTGGTCAACAGAAGACTTTGTTCTGCTGAAATTTCTCCCTGACTGTAGAGGTGTGGACTTGCCTGATCTAACAATCATTTACTTTGGCCAGAGCATGTAAAAAGACATCCTCTGCTTTGGTTGCAGCTACCTTTGGTTGCTTCTGTCTTCCCCTCAACATGCTCCTTAGGTCATGCATTTTAAGTGAGAAGGCAGAGAAGCTACATTTAGGGAAGTAAGGCAGAAATCAGAAACTTCCTTTAAACAGTATAGGTTATGGAAATGCCAGGTTACAGTCATTGGTGTGTTTTATGCAATCTTCTGGAAGCAGTGTGGTCATTTTCCTGAGTAGGGCAAAGGCAGAAATAGGATCTAAATTTATGACCTAGAAATCCAAGATGGTTACTAGTGCAGTCTTTGAAGCAATTGTATACATGTTAACTGGGTCATATAAATTTGTGGTGTGACAGCTCATACAAGGAAGTTATAAATAGATGTGAAGAGGAAGTAGCATAAGAAGTGACAAATATGAGGCAATGCAAGCAGAAAAATGACCTTTCAATTCTATTCTTCCCTTTTAAAAATATTTATTTAGCATAAGACATTGGTAGGAAGGGTGGTTCAGGGAGTTTAATGAAAGCAGCCTTTCCTCAGTCAGGAAAAACGTAACCTTTGACATGTGGATTCATCAGTTCTCTGCTGGCACTTCATTTGCTGAGCTGGTGACAGGGAATCTGAGGTGTGCTGAGATCCTAGATGTTCCTGATTCCTCTAAGTGGCTGACAGAAGGAGACGACCTTGTAAATTCTCCAGATATTGTTAAATCCACAGGGATGTTTATTTCTATACACAAGCAAACAAAAATTGAACTTTTGAGGTGTATTCACAGTTTGTGATGCTATGGAAGGAGCTGATTTTAAAATAGGATAAATACTTCAAAGACTGTAGCTATTAAGTTATAAAGTTTCTGCCTTAACTAACGTTGTTAACTGCTTTATACAGAGCAAATTGCTATTTGATTTCCAGCACCGATGCTGAGAGGACTTTTCCTTCTCCTTTGCTATGGGTTTACCAACTTGTGCTCCTGATTGTTTTATTCCAGAAGTCGTTGCATGTTAGCAGTGACTACCAAGACCTTTTTGACAAAGCATTCATTGGGTGCATTGTCATTCATTTGCATAATATATGCTCCATAATCTAAATATGGTTTTAACCAGCTTGTAAAACCACACCAACCAGCAAGATTATCTTCTGCCACAGTGTTTTACAGAAGGTTTATATGAGAGATCTTATGTTTCATGAAAACACGATGTTTAGCATAACACCAGAAAGAATTAGGAGTTCCAAGATCCCTTAACTTCTGAAATGTTTTTAGACATTTATATCTTTCATGAGACATTTTGAAAACTGATTTAGAGGTAGCATTGCAAATATTTATTTCAGAATGAGCTACAGAGAAGGGAATAAAGCCCAGGTTTCTCATACTGGTTGAGCTCAAATGTGATATCTCAAAATATGCTGGGCTATTGATTTAATTTAATATATCCCTGGGTATGAAGGTCATCTGGACGCAGTGACTCAGCACAAGGCCACATATTACTTAGCTGCATGGCTATTACTGTGCATATGTTTTGCACTGGCCTGTTGCAGAATTTATTAATGTCCCCATCTTTTGCTAGCTTATCTCCCCAGATCTTTATTAGGTTTCTATCACTGGCCTTCCTTGTTCAAAGTAATCTCTAATCTTCTTCATCTTGTTCTTCCTGTACTTGAGGGTTGCTTTTCTTCACTCTCTTGAAGCGTTCATTTTGCACTTGATCCAAAGATCCATGTAACTCCGAGCCTATCCCTGCAGTGTAGCACAGCACATTGCATGCATGCCTGGGCCGACGGGGCCCTGGAATCTGGAGGAGGGTGGCCGTGTCAGCACAGGGATGCCAAGCTCATTACTCGGGTGCGGTATCGCACTGCTGCTGCTCTCCTGCTTCCAAGACACAAGTGGGTAACCTAGCACTCTGCTCTGCCATGCAGACAGACCAGTTTGGGTACGTGCTAGCTCAGGCTCTCGCTTTGCACACCCTTGCACAATGCAGACTCGCTTTCCAATTCTGTTCAAAGGGCTCTGCCCCTCCTGGGTTCTACATAGTCTTTATTGTTAAAATCATGTTGATGTTAACTTTTGCTAATTATCTCATTGCTAATTTGAGTGCAAAGAAGCCTTCACTGGAATACAGGGTGTTTTTTTCACCCGCATATGTTCTTAGTGAAGAACAACATACTAAGGTGTCCCGGAAATTCAGTCCTCACAGTGTTCCTGGATTATATGTGCCTTGTAAAAGCATTTGTATAACACAATTACAAAAAAAGAGAACGTTACTAGATTACGCACCAAAGTGATTCATCTTGGATGCAGAACTTTGTGTAAAAGCCAAGTCAATTTTGTTATGACATAATTTCTAACATGCAGAAATATTTACATGTCATTACACATCTTCTTGTTACAGCACTGACAATTATTCTGGCCAGTGTTTCCAGGCTGCTTGATGCAATGCAGTGCAGAATAGAGAGCTTTAACAAGAACTTCTGTTTTATATGAAATGTGCTGCCTTTAGATCTGTGTTACTGTTTCCTGTCTTAGCAGAAAGCAAGGAAGATGGAAAAGTTCATTTACAGAAACAGCAAATATCATATTGACAGCTCTTGTAGCCTGAACTGTGTGAGCTTAAGCTGGTCAGCATATCCAGGCATCCAAGCCTTGAGCTTTCCTACTTCAAGTATACAATGAAGCACGTGTGATGAGAGAGACTGGGTGCTACAGTTGAGGACATAAATCCACAGACTGCACCAATTTGCTCCTTTACACTGCACAATCATGTCCCTGAGTGATGCACTCTCTGCTCTGACATAGGAGCTGTGTGGCTCTGGTCTCCTTGTCTAGATCAGCTGGAATCACAGAGAGAAGGGAAGTACTTCAGTGGTACATGGAGGGTATACAGTAGTACAAGGAAAGAAAAATCACTGTGACTCAGTGATCTAAATCTACATGTTTTACTGACATTGTTAACCCCAAGTAGTTCAGATTTCTCATCTTTCTCTTTATCCTGAACTCTTTTGATATTTTCCCTTCTCTCTTCTCCACCATTCACTCACCACACAGCTAAATCAGCTCTGGGAAGCCCTGTGCTATAAAGTGGAGTATAGTTTGAACTTGACTTTAAAGATACTCACTTGAACTTTCTTTGATACAACACATATCTGTTTACACAAGCAGAAGCTTATAGACTGGCTAATTTTCCTGCAAAGAAAGAGAAAAACAGTGAATGAGCTTATGGAGTGCTCTGCCAGTTTTCTTCAGGTATGACAGTCAAGTATTTTCAACCCAGCACACCTAGCCCTAAGGCAAAACTCTTGAGCA
The DNA here is from genome assembly GCF_017639235.1 of Corvus kubaryi. Lineage (NCBI taxonomy): Eukaryota > Metazoa > Chordata > Aves > Passeriformes > Corvidae > Corvus > Corvus kubaryi. The sequence continues at coordinate 10,180,959 of NW_024581096.1, forward strand.
TTATAATTACAACCGATGAAATGGATGGCAGTCACTCCTTATCTAGAGTAACAGATATTGCTAGGCATACCACATGTCTCTAAAGGTCATTCGTGACCTATTCCTATGATGTAAGTCTCAAAGAGGAATAAAATGAAAACCACAGAGAAGTCTGAGTCCCTGGTGTCCCAGAAAGCCAGTGGTCAGAGAGGAGAGTCATCAACACAAGTCTGGGGACTTCCCCACCTGGAAGACAAATGTTTCACCAGAAAAAATGGTTTTCAGCTCTTAAAGAAACACACACAGGAGGCCAAGCACATGACTAGAGGTAGTGTGATCATTTTGCACTGACAGAGGAAAAATTGGACCTCTCACAATGGCAGACATCAATCTACAGGGTGTTTTATTTTTCTGATTATTTCTACCCGGATCCTTTTTTTTATGTGTTGCTAAATTGCTTCACCATGTTGGAAAAGTGAGAATACCTTGATTGTTTTTTGGTTTTGGCAGTGTAGAGAAGGTGACAATGAGACCCCCATGCCAACCACGACTCCAGAGAGACATTACAGTAGAGTGAGAATTAATTTGGCAAGTGTGGACTATACTTATCACTGCATAAAATATAAAAATCACAGTAATTGTTTGGATTTTAATGGTAGTGTTAAATAATAGAGAAGAAAAGACTTGCTGTAAATACACCTGGAAATGTTCTTTTCACAGAATTAGAGATTCGAGATCAATTGAATTCAGTAGAAAGAATTTGTTTGTCATCCAAAACCTCTAAATGATGTATTGTACTATTAGGACCAGTTCTATAGGTAGTGCTAATCAGCTCAACTCTTCTGGCTTTAAATGTGCTGAGCTCTTTTACTGCATCTGGGAATTTTGGGTTAGATCCAGTGTGAAACTGTGATGCCCACACGTTTGGTGCCAAAGCAGCTTACTCCGTCTGACTCCCACAGTGATATCCTGGATGGAGAGGTATTTGTGTAGGCAAGGTTCCTGCCGTGTGTGGGAACAGCCAGGTGCCCGAGCATGGTATCCTCAAACCCCGTAAGCTGTTGAGAGAGAGCCAAAAGAAAGGGTTAAGCATAAGGACATGCTCTGGATGGTTGGATGGGGTGTTTGGGTTGTTATTTTGTACTTAATGATGCTTCTCTTCCCCTTTTAACATTAAAATCAAATTGTACATTGTACTGGCCTATTTATTATGCATCTCCCATATTGAGCTTAAATGAGTTGTAAATACTTGGATGCTATCCTTTATTAAAAAGAAAAACCTTGTTGATAGTACAGCAATAATTAGGAAAAGAGTATTATGAATAATTTTGGCCAGGTTTTAATATTTTTTTGGAAGTAAATGCTCTCTTTTTACTTAAGAGCTCAGAATAAGGGAAAACTCTGCATGCAGGTTTTAGTTGGTGACTCAGAGCTTTTTTGGTTTTTTGTTTGTTTCCGTTTTCTTAGTATTTTTCTTCCATCTTGACACCATCTTTAACACTAGCCCACGCCCTATAATGGCATGCACACTTGCAGACGTGCATGTACATTGGCAGAAGCATGTCAGGAGGGCATAATAGATATTGACACTGTGCCTGGCTCCGGCCATCAGTAACATTTAATTGTTGATAATTTCTTTAAACTCCTGACAGCAGTGTGGGATGCATGTGGCATGTAGGTAGACCACCTAGCAACATGGCAAACGAGGCTATTGGGAGTGCATACCTGAACTGGATGGAGTCACAGGGTTCCTGTCCTTAATCCTCTTGCTTTATAAGGTGATTGTGGAAGGTTCACCCATGAATCACACAATGGTGTCATCCTTACTTATCTGTTGGCAGACTCTCCAAGGGTGAGAATGTTATTGTAGCAGAAGAGGCCTTGCATTAAAGAGAAGGGGATTCTTTGTCTGTGTAACCCTACAATACAACCCAGTTTACAAACTTAAAAGACAACTGAAAAAGAAGCCAGTCCAACAAATGGGAAGGACAGCAAAGCCCGCACTGTGCTTAATTCAAACTGTTTAACTTTACTGGCAAAAGGGCTATTTGGCAACATGGCAAAATAGCTTTCAGGGCCTGTGAGGGCTTTTCTGCATGGAACTGCAGAAATGAATGCTGTATTGCAACTCCATTGAGTTCTCCTCTGTGCTCTAGTCTCATCTATATAGGAAAATATTTTCTGAATGCTTCTTCACCTTGAGAAGCCTGGGGTGTCTCAATGTCTCTTTCTTCAGGCATCCTGCAGTGGCCTTACGCAAAAGTTTCGTTTTCCAGTGAATCAGTGCTCCCCAAAATCTGGCTATAATTGCTTCTTCTACAGAATCCCTTGTGGGAAGGTAACAACAGATTGCCCCAGAGATTCCTGGGAACACGTTTTAGAATTTACAAGAAATTTTTGTGCCTGGGGCAGGTCACATCAAACCGTTTGCAGTAGGTCCATTGTAAAGCTGGGTAACTATCAGGGCAACAAGTGATCTTGGGATCAGGACTGCAGAAACTGGTAACAAGATGTTTGGAGACCACTTCCTTATGATGCTCAGAGTAAGCACTGCAAGACTGAGAGTAGATAATATTTGTAAGGAAGGCTATGCAGAGTGCCACTTGTCTAGGATACCTTGGAAAGGTGGTCCATAGGCACTGACCTCTGACAGCTGCCAATTAAAACCCAAGTTCAGGAATATTTCTGCCCTTCAGCTTCTCTTAGGAGCAATAGTACCTGCAACCAGAACTGATTTTGAGACATTCCCATCCACTCAGGATCTTGAGCATGAAGGGTGTTTTATTAATTTGATTTTGAAGGTTGGTAATACATGGTTTTTGCTCCAATCACAAGACTCAGTAAACCCAATATTTTGGCACTTCTCTTTCTGGATCATTGCTGATGACAGAGTTTAGGAGAAAGTTAGGCATCCAGCCCAAGGACAGAGAGTGCTTCTTACATGTGTTGGTTCTTCATTTTGCTGCCTAGTGAGCTAGAAATGCTTCCAGTCAGTGCTGGGAAGGAGCTGGCTGCATGCTTTCTTGGAAGTGTGTGCACAAATACTGCCTAAAGGGATACTCGGGCAGATCAGTAGGTCTGATCTTGCCTATTTGGAGTGTAAGGTTTAATCCCAGATGAGATTGCATTGATCAAAATGAATGAGCTGCAAGGTCTGGCTCCTAGTTTTCTGGGCCTGAGTGAGAAACCGTGAGTTCAAAGGATGGCACCCAGTCCCCCTTTGGCACAGGCAAGGAAAGGTAGTTTCAACAGGTAGCAAACTGATGGTTCCTCCTGCTTCATGGCTAGTCTGGAAAGTCATTCGGAAGGGCATCTGCAGACTGCATGTTGCTATGAATAGTGCCAGACTGTGACTACCTGCCTCCGCACTGTGCAATCACCACATCCCTGCACAGTCCCTACCTACCTTCCTTGGCACAGGAGAGTTCCACCAGGGCTTTGCTGTTGGGAAACCTGTGCATGGCTGCATACGCTACATGCACCAACTTATGGTGTTGTTTCAGATGAATTTATGTCGTTGTTTTGGGGGCTTTACTGCAACTGCAATAGGGTGAAGTTATTTAAATTCTGTCTCTGTCACACTAACACTTTGATCCTTTACGGTTTTGTACACTGTACCTCTGTTTTTTGATACCTAAAGCATGCATATAAATCTCATTAGCATTATTTTGCATCACTAACCCTTCCCAAGGTGTGGAAGGTTTGCTGGAGGACCTCTGACCATCATTCCCCAAATGCCTGAAATATCAAAGGCTCATATTAAAGCAATGCACAAAATCCTTCAGTTTGACCTTCAAAAACCAGGGTAGCAGGCTTCATTGCTTGAGGCTACAGGAGATGCTATTATTCAGGTTAGGGGAGAACTGAAGTTAGCGTTACCAGATAAACACATCTGCAAAACCAACTGATTCAGATAGTTTTCCTCCTTTGACAGGCTAATTTTTAAGTTCAGAGTGTCTCTTGAAAAGCAGTAAACCAGAAAGAGATCAGGAATATCCCCAGCAAACCTGTTATTCTGATCTTTTGTTATTTTTCTTATTATGTACATATACAACAAAATGTAAAAATACAAATTGCTTTAGATTAAGCAAAATATTATCCCAGCTTATTAAATAAAAACCTCTTTTATTCCTCCCTTGGAAAATTAACATTTCAAACATAATTTGAATTAGTTTTTAGAATATTTCATGACCCAACAAGCAGACTTACTTGCCCATCCCCTGGCTTTCAGCCTGGAATTAGCTTACTGTCATGTCTACAACCAGTTGAAAGTACAAATGAAATTCCCATGAACTATCATATCCCTGGCTTGGATCCTTCATCACTTCTCTTTAGACTCCACAACTTTCTTCCTACCCACCTAGTTCCCCTGTGAATATACACCTCTCCTAAAGTCCCTCATTAGGTCAGGCAGTTGTTCTGTGTGTGAAAAACTAAATTTCCAGTATATCTCACAATCACAACTAGACCCAAATTTTCAGGAGATCAATATACCCACAGAGTTTTCAGCCTTTTGTAAATAAAGGAACCGAATTGTTGTGGAGCTGCAACCCTGTCTGGGGCTGGGGCAGAGGGAAAGAGGCAAGCTCCTCTGAACACATGGTCTGGATGAAACTTAATCATACTGCTGTCATATAAATATAAAATGTATGGTTTGATGGATAAGGATATCAAAACCTGGTAAGACAATGAAATTACTCAGGCTGACTGCCACTGTAAAAATCAGGATGCCACAACTGGCTCTGCCAAAGACACTTTGACCAGGTCATGCTTTTGTGGACGGGTAGCTATACACAGACATGTATGTACAAATCCAAGAAGGGTTCTTTTCATTATGTTTTAGGACCTAGACTTTCCCCTTAACTTGCCAATAATAATCCCTCCTTTCTCCCTTGTCCATGTTGTTGCTCCCTTGTCTATGTTGTTGCTTAGATCAACAGATCTTCCAAATGAGAGCTATCCCTTATTCTCAGTTTGGTTTGCCAATGAATGCAAAGTAATTTCATCTTATGACTCCAGGCTTTTTCATAATTTAAAACACTGAAAGCAGGAGTAGAGAGGTACAAAGTGATGAGGGAAAAATATAGGGTTATCTTGCTGCAGGGATCTTTTAATAGTATTTTTTCATTCCTATCTTTGAAGAAATAACTACTTAACTTTTCAGAGATATGCAAAAAGGACACTGTCAATAACAACGGTACTTCATTGCTTGACATTTTCTCTGGTATTTTATTGCTCTACTTTTTAAGCAAAAGCAGCAATCCCTGTCAGAATGTGCTGATAATGCAGATCTATCTTCAGTAAATACATTGCTTTCACATATGGCCTTTTCTTCAATAAACTTTTAAACTTTTACAAAAGCTTTTGGATATTAATCATTACTTGATTCCTTGGGGTTTTCAGTTTGATTTGCCTTTTCGATGGCTTCAGTGTTGGCAATATGTACTCCCCAAAATGGTAAAACTGCTTGCTATCAGATTGCAAAGGCTGTTTTGCCAGAACAGGGTAGCAGCAGAAAAGACTCTGGCATGACACTTCTGTAACCCTTAAGGAATTTCATGATCTTCAAGATGGACAAGATAAATCACTGGTGAAGTGTTGACAGCCCTGAAATATTTAGGGTTATTAAGTCAAGTCTAGAAAGCAGAGGGCTTGGAAAACTTGAAATCTGAGGGAGGTAGGGACGGAATTGCATACAATCCCAGTCTTTTCTTGTATTATAGCATTTTGAAATGTCTCCCTGGAGTAATTTTTGTAAACTGTGAAATTTGACGATAAGATAGATGCAAGGCATAACAAAGGAAACTAAGATTTTTTAAATTTTGGTTCTTATTTTAAAATTATAAGAAGTTGCTGTGAAACAAACAACATACATGTGAATACTAGCAAGATGTAATTACTTATGTAATTACTTATGTGGCACATATGTCACAATCCTAAAAAATTTTTTTTGAAAGGCTTTTGGTGTTAGTCTGTTTTAGGACTGTGGGGTGAGGTTAAAGAAGATTAACTAGTTGAACCTCAAATTAAACCAAATACAGACAGAGTTTATTGCTATTTACCTTGACTTAGTAATAGGCAGGGTTTGCTGTCGATTATGACTGACCTCACAGTGACTTCATATTGTCATCAAACTTGTTTGTAGCAGCTTATAGAATTTCAAGAAAACCACTTCTGCAGCAGATGAATATACTGGTTGCTGCCAACTGCTGTGAAAGCTGACATACACTGCTGCTGTCTCCTGCAGATTCCTCTGAAGTTTAACAAATGGTTCTTAAAGTTGTTGAGGTTATAACAATAAACAAAGTTTTTGGAACTTTTTTCATCACAAGTTGACCCTGAAGGAAGCTGATAGAAGATGATCTGTGGAAGTCTCTGACACTGATTCTGAGCTGCAAAATGTCAGAGCTTTAATTCATATTCATCACACTTGAAAGTTGGTGAACTCTGCCAACTCTCAGCTGTCCAGACATTCTTTTACAGTATTCTGTAATTCCTTTCCAGACTTTGATATAAGAGAACCCTCAGAACAGTTTCCATTTTAGGTATCCTGACATATAGTGGAGATAAGTGTAGTGGGGTCATGAAAGTGCTAGTCACTTTGATTTTATTTATGACAAGGATGTCACAAGAAGCATATGCAACGTGGTAGCTCCGACTCAAAATTTTAAGACGGGCGCCTCTTTTAAAACGCTTTGCATGTGATCTTGTCTATAAAGGAAGCTTTTGAACATCATTCAGTATTTACTGGTGTATGTCTGGACGTACCTCTAGCATTGGTGCTACTGTTTCGAGCCACCTACCAGAAACGCTGTGTGTGTAATCCAAGGTATAGAGGAAGAAAATCTCTTTGATTGCGCCACCCTTCGGAACATCTTTTACCCATTAAAATAACAATGTACATTCTGAGGAATTAGATTTAACCTGTCAGTCCCTCCTCTAGCAACAATTTGTGTGAAGTTGCTCTTCTAGTTGTCCAGAACTGCTGTAATCTGTGAATTTCATTAAAAATACCTGTTACAGGGGAGCAAAACTGAATTTCTGATGTTTTTAGGTGAAGAACTGTGCACAGAGTTATTGGTCATAATCCAGATTTTTGCTTTCAGCCGTGTGCTGAACTAAGCTTCCAGAAAAGTCATTAAAACCTGAGTGCTTGCATTTTTATCAACAACTTTGAAATGTTTGAAGTGGAAAACCTCATTTCTTCTTCCTCTGTGCTTATGTCTCTTTTCATGTGGCAAGAAGCTGTGAATCACCCTGTGTGTGGATTCCAATCACTTGTCTCTCCTCTGATCATTTTAATATGGATGGCAAATAAGAGTCAATGCAGAGTAAGTGCATGGAAATGCAACCCACGTTGGAGAATCAAAATGAAACTTCAGTCTGCTTTTGGCATCACTTTTCTCAGATTTCCCCAACTTTATGAGTATGATGATACTAACTGACATTTGGAAAGCTTTTTAAGATTTCCAAGTCCAGAGGCCTGGTTAACTGTCATTCCACTCAGATAAAACCCCCCATATGTTGCATTCTTGTGCCATTGCAGAGATAATAGGAGTGGTAACAGTGTTTGTGAGAATAAAGGGAAAGTTGTTTTTTCTTGAAGGCATTTAATGACAAACATACTAATAAGGTCAAAGCTGAGATCAAAGACTATCCTGGAATTCATGGGTATGTTTATGTTTTATACCTTTAAGCTTTGATATGTCTTTCTACTAAATTCATTTACAGCTTAGCCTTGTAAAAGTCCCAGATTTCCTGGTGTACATGTTTTCATTTTAAGTGGATTGCACTTGATCCATCTGTTTGATGAGACTGTTGTGCTTCTGTCTCACTAGTAATAAAACTTCTGTGGGTAGGACATTGCATGTTTATCTGGCAGTTGCAGGAAACACTATCACTAACTCTTGAACAATGGGTCTTTCTATTGACTGCATAAATTATGTTTTCCAGAGCAAGAGAACAAAGATTTCAGATAGTTATAAACAGTAAATTGAAGGGAAGTTTGGGGTCAAAGGGCAAAAAGATGACTCAGATTTCTTTTCATCATATTTGAGAAAAGGTACACAAATGCAGATGAAAACCATTGGTGTTTCCTTTAGACCATGTGTGCCATTTTCTGAAGTCTGCCATCTCCCAGGGACTGCAGACTTCAGAACACACCTCTGCCTGTTACAGTCCCAGGATACTGGTCTAGGCAGCCAAAAGGCCTTGAATTGTAATAATAAGCTAACTTATTTCAACTAACAAGACATGAATACTAGTAATTATTCAATGCAGACAAGAACAAGCCTTTGTTTTACAATGTCCCAGTTGGAATTGTAACACTGGATTGGAAGTGGCCCCAGAAGCGAGAGTCCATGCCTTGCATCCAGACATTGGAAAAGTTTCTTGTGCGTCACAGCCTTCTGCAGCCCGTTATTCACAAAACATTTTCTGAAGCCTTACAACAAGTCAAAACCTTTAGTACTAACCTCCAAAAATCGCAGCAAAGCAATTTGCCAAAGGAGAAGAGCAAGAAAGATTACTGCCAAGCCAATGTTCACAGTCTTGCAAGAGCAAAGGGTTTGTTAGGAGAAAATGCCCGCAGGAGCCTAGGAAATAAGTAAGTCCACTTCTATGGAATGATGCACTGCTGTCGCGGGTTCGGTTTGTCCCCGTACGGGCCACCAATTTAGTGTAGTGGTTTGGTCCAAAATACTCATTACTGTTTATCTGCTGTGAGATAAGAATTAGGAGAAATGCAAAACAGGCACCAAACTTGAAAGAATATAAAGAAGTTTATTAACAGACCTAAAAGAAGAAAAAAAAAAAATACCACCTTCAGAACTCTCCTCCTCCCCCCACCTTCCTCCCTTCTCCCACTGACGATGTGAAAAGACAACCCTTAAGATGTTCAGTCTGTTTACCACTTCCATAATAACCTTGTTCAGTCCATTTAGAAAGAGAAGTCTCTTCTTGCTCATGCTATGAAAACATTATCACAACGAGACAGCCGCCCACTTCCAAATATCGTTCAGTCCATTTAGGAAGAGGAGTCTCTCTGCCTGCGTGTGAGTCCTTTCCCCCGACTTGCAGCTTTTCCCGCAACTGCCTTCGAGGGTCCACTCTTGAAGTTTTTTGGGGTACAATTTTAAGGTTGAGCCGTTCAGAAACAAAAACAGAGGCCCTTCTCCTTCCCTGGGAGCAAAGGGTCTTCATCATCTTCATCTTTAGGACTATCTCTGGGAGCATCTCTACGGACTGAGGTTTTCTCCTTTCCCATTTGGAGCAAAAGTCCTCATCTGGTTCATCTCTACGGACTGAGGTTTTCTCCTTTCCCCTTTGGAGCAAAAGTCCTCATCTGGTTCATCTCTCCCTGTCCAAACTTCTCATGAAATTACAGCTGCGTCAGCATCTGCCTATCTCAGCGCAGGTGCTTCTGCTCACGAGTTGAACACTCCACCCCCCATATCTTCATGAAATTACAACAGGATACTCTGATATATCATAGCTTCACAACAGAATTTCAGCTTTAAGCATCTCCTCTCTCTCTTCCCTCAGGTTTTCAGCTCTTCACAGCAATAAAAAGGGTTAATCTCACCTCGGCCTTGCAGCTTTGCAGCTGGAATGTTGAATTTTTCTTATCGAAGTGGAGAGGGGGGAGAGCCGAGCCGCTCCGGCTGCCCACGGCAAGGCAGTGGGGGGGGGGTTCCACGGCTGGAACAGGTCCATGGCTCCCGGATGGCCGTGGCCCGGCCCGGCCTGGCCCAAGCAGGGCCTGGCCGGGCCCGCTGGCCCCCACACGGGGCCTGCAGCCACTTGTCCCAGCGCCGGAAACGAGAGAGAGCTTGGAGGGGGAGTTTGCCTATTCTTAAATGTGGATCACAGAGGTGATCACAACTTTAAGTGGCTTAGAGAATTGTCCATATTCAAACTGGCCAGCTGATAGGTTCTATCAGTTCCCAGAGGAAACTGTAAGCACCCCTTAGCAAGGACGTCCCTTCCGGGACTATGCTTGCTAACCTATGACAACTGCCTTCTCTGCTGCCAGCTGGACTTGGAGGCATAGTCCCTCCAGGTTTAGCACTGAGAATATGAAAAGAACACTTTAATTAGACTGTGGGAAACTTTCAAAAAGCTTTGAATTTCCTGTTTAACGAGGTGTGTTTTTCTGCTCCAGCAAATACCTCTTTTTTGCTTTAGGTTCAGATCACAGTGGAGATACTGCTTTTACATCTACTTCATGAAAATCTGAGTTTACCTAAAGAAAGTAAATTTGTAACATCCTTCTGGGTAGTCCATATCAGTGCTAAAGCATAGTAAGATGTAAGTATTTTGAAATACACATCCTTAACACAATTCCTTAACACAATACTTCTAGGATCAGATACCTAAACTCAGGTTTAGGTACCTGTCCTGCATGAGCTTTGATATTCACACTCTGAAAATCCCACTGGACATCCTAGTAAGTATTTTCTTAACAGTGCTACTGTTTCCAGTGCATTATGGTAGTAACAATACTTGGAGCAATAATAATAACTGGTATTAAGACCAAAACTTTCGCAAAACATTTCCAAGGAGTTTTGTTGCCTTGCATTTTACTGTAAAACAATAGGGTGTGAAAACAATAGCAAGGATTTGGCAGAAAAAAAATTGCTACAAACTCTGTATGTAAGGAGTGGGAGACAGCATAATGGAAGTTCAGCTAAGGGAGGAGCATCTTTTCAAGATCTTTTTGATGCATTTTATTTCAAGGCCTGCTGGTCTCAGAAAGCATCTCTCCATGTAGAAATATCCTTTGGGAAGACAAATTGCATTAAGAACATTTCTATTATCAAGAACTTCTCTGAGTGAGATAATTGTTCCGCCCATTGTGTTGTTTTTAGGATGTGATGCATGGGAAAAGAGGAAGATTGTTTTGAGAAAGCTGGAAAAAGCAGCTTTTTCTTCCTATGAGAAAACTTATAAGACACGCAAACACACATATACAAGTAGATATAAAGCCCACAATATTATTACCATTTCAAAACACTTTACTCTTTGAAAATATTTGAGACGAGTTTATGAAATGTGATGAGATGAGGTAAATTCCCTTGAGAAGAAACCTTATAACCCTGCATTACCCAAGAAACTCCCAAGGATGACTTTCTAGTCTATCTCTGCCACGAAAGTTTGAACAAATCCTAGACTATCTCTTTTCAGACCTAAAGACACATTCAATTTCTTTTCCCCATGAAATTATTATCAAAAACTTTAAATGAAAACTGCAAGAAAAGATGAAAAATCAGTTTAGAGAAAGAAGCAGAAAAGGTCTTTAGGACTCAACTGCAAGGAAGAAAATACTAGAGCTGACTTTGACTTGACTTTACTCTCTTAAATAAATTTCCTTTGGTGCTGAGATACTGATCAGCATACTACAGATACCTAGATAGCCCTGATACTGCTGACAGTGGTGGATCTAGAGAGACCCACAGATTTACAACATGCCATACCAGTGACAGAGCCCTGTGTGGAAACTTTGTCATTTTTTCCTCATGCCTCACTTTTGGCTGTGGATTTTTCCACAACAGTTAGAGATTCCAAAGGAAATAAGACCACAAGCAAATAAATGAATGGACTGCAGTTAGAAAAAGAAATGTTTATTCAAACACAAGAATAATACCAGTTGTAGAAATCTGGATGCTTCTCATGTGTTGTTTCTGAGGACATGCAAGTGGATGTTTACTCATGGTAAGCAGTACCCAAAAAGTCTAAAGTAATATACCGTATTAATTCATCTGTTCTCAAAGTGCTATTGGATTTTCTTGAATATCTCTTGTGCTACACATTAATGTCTCCGTGTTTGAATTCTGTTTTTTCAGATACAGAGAGTATTTCATTTACAGTTACTAGGAATCCATACAACACACATGCTTTGTATTCTGTGTCTACTAGTATTTGCTATCGCATAATAAATACAGTATATTACAGAACTGTGTAGGAATGAAGAAGAAATTAAACTGCTTGTTTAAATACATACGTTTACAGTATGTGACAGTAGAAAAGAGTTACTATGTTAGATGATATGCATTTTGATATGCTTTGAGGTAAATGGGCTGTAAGATACATTTGTGTAGCACATTGGAAAGCAACCAGCAGCAATTTCATTTTTAAGGCATAACTAGAGATCAGCTTGGAATAGAGCAACAGTTAAGGATATTTTAAAAAACCCCGCATCATTCTCTACCCAAATAAATACTCTTCTTGCCAATTTCTGTCACTTATATTGGCCTCAGAAGTCATGACATTGATGTACACAGCCTGAGAATAGTACCACTACAACACAAAGCTGAGAACAGTACTGTCTATCTTTCTGAGTGTTTAGGGTGAACCAGTGACCTCTAAATTTATGTACAGTTGTTTTAGGTTCAAAATTAAATTCGGAACATATACACAGAAATGTTTTTCTGTCTGTTAACTGATTTTAAAGAATTCCACATTCTCTTATTTTGAGGCAAGTTTACTGCAATTCTATAATAATTTTGCATCTGAGTGTCCCCTATATTAATATCTCCTTTTATTCATTTCCCATTCTTTACCACAGTTGAGTTGGAAAATTGTTGCTGTAAAAAATTTCTGTGTAATTTCCATGATCTTATCTGATGGTGGAAAAGCAGAATGACTCCAGATCTCCCTCATCTTCAGGGCACTCACAATCTGCAATTTGAAATCTTGTAGGTGAAACCACCTTCTCTGGATGAGGCTGAAATGGATCTATGGCCTTTCAGCATTGCAGGTGGTGTCTGAATGACCAGAGCATCTTCCACACTGCAAAAGGGGTTTTTTAAGCATTCTGTGTTGTGGGGTTGAGAAAAAATGCTCTGAAATCTCAGCTATTTTTGCTAAGTAGAAAGGTATGATACAAGTTGAAGGGGGATTGATGCTGTTTCTAGCTCTCACTCCTTATAAATCACATTCTTCTCCCTTTTTTCTTATCCATAAAGCAGATGAAGTATATTTTCTTTTTAAATGCAGATCTTAATTCGTTTTAGGAATTAATTAAATGACAGCCATCTTGACCAAACAACTTCTTCATCAGGGTTATGAAAGATAATGAATAGCAGTAGTTATTTTAGATAATGTTAAACATTAACATTAGCTAGAAATAAAAAAAACAATCGTGGCATATGGCTACACCAATTTCAGACCTCTTTATTCTGCTGTCTTTGTGAGTATGGCAGTACAGTGTGATATATTTTCAGTTTTCAACATATAGCATGGGAAGAATCCTGTTTCAATAAAAGAGATGTGATCACATGTTCTACTGCTTAGCTTAGTAAATCAGATTTGTATAGCACAGCAGAAGTCAACAGGCTTGTTTCAATACTACTACTACTACTACTACTACTACTACTAAAAAAATCTAAACTTCTCTATGAAAATCCTTGTTCAAAAGCACTTTAAGCAATATGGCCAAAATTAAATGGAAGGATGTTGCAGTTAGGTCGCTAGATCTATGTTCAGGTATCTGCTTGAGTTTCCACTGCTGGAATGTGTTGGATTTATATCAATTATTGTACATAAATCACTAAAATCTATGGGATGGGAAACACAGAACATCCCAAGTTGGAAAGGACCCACAAGGATCATGGAGTCCAACTCCTGGCCCTGCATAGGACAACCCCAAGAACATTTCCATGCCCCTGAGAGTGTTGACCAAATGCTTCTTAAACTCTGGTAGGCTGGGTGTTGTTGACTATAAGGATGTAACTCACTGGATCTAGGACTGCCAATGTGTTTTTGCTGATCTTGGTGTATGTGCATCCGGGATTTTAAATAATGCCAGTCTAGAAAAAGTCGTCAGAACTAAAAGCATCCCACCCTTCATGCTCATCACCCTCAAACAAGCAAGGTTAGCTCTGCACTTCACCTTTGCTCTTGGCTGTTCATGAGAATCTGTCTGTGGTTTTAAAGTAAAATGGAACATTTTGTTTTGAGAATTTGTGTATCTCCGAGAAATTTGTGAATGGAATGAAGAAGAGCAAGAATAGCCAAATACCATGTCAGTGTCTCATGTTCTCTGAGCCTGGATCCCTAAGGACATGCTGTCAGTCAGGTTAACTCCTCTGCTCCCAAATCTTCTTGTCCCCTGGGTGGCAGTGAGTGGCAAGACACAGCTCTCTAGAAGTCACCACCATTACTTATTGATGACTCACTGTTGCAAGCTCCTTGGATCCCTCAAGGAGCAGAGAAAGTGAGCCTGAGCAAACCCAGGAAAAGCAACAAGAATTACAAGTTTCATGAACCTGCATGGGAACTCGCCACACTGGTTGGGCCCATTGTAACACCACAGGGGTAGTTTTTAATACTGAACCCAAGTTATTAAATGGATGACAAAATCTTTTAAGCTGTAGTTAGGCCAATTCTTCATATGAAGAAACAACAGTCATTAGAAATAGCTGGAGCTACATTTTTAAATACTTGTGCCAAGTAGAATCCCTTAGTAAGGAATAATATAATGGTTTGTTTCATAACCAAATCATGTATGCAGAGTAAGTTCCCCAGGGTGGCTGAAGGGATAGAAGGGTTACTCTGGCTGACAACTGTGGTTGGTGAAGAACTGAAGTTAATGTTACATGTTGAAGTAAAAGGTTTGAAGGTTTATCTCACAGCACAGCAAAGACATAAATTAGTGACAAGACATTAGTGTAGCTGAACAGTTAGAAGAAGAAATCAATGTCCAAATTGGTGTAAAAATGTAATTTCTCCCCAGAGAAATCTCCTTTGGTCTGGTGAAGCACAGGAGCCAAATGCTCTGAGGCAGGCTTTCATACCATTTAGGAGAGGGAAGGGAAGATGCAAAAGCTCAATAATCAATATTAGAACCACAGCATCATCCCTGATCAACATGGAAGCAGGGAACAAGACTCAGGATTCCCTCTCTCGGGAGAAAGCACTGACTGTTAGACTGCAAGGCTGCACATTGTCCTGCATGGTCTCTTCTACCTTATCAATTATCTCTTTCTTACTTCAGAGAGGCACAAATTTGCAGCTGTGGAAGAAGTTTCCCTAGCTTACCAGCTCATGCTCAAAGCCCTCTGACCTCCTGTCTTTCCGCTGGCATTTCACAAGCCGGTGCTCACAGGTGATCATGCCTCTAACCATAAAAGGGAGTTTCTAACCTGGCAGGTGGCTGTGTTACCTCATAGGAAAAGGGTTCCTTGTGCATCCACCCATTTGCCATGGATACATTTGCATGAGATCTGACATAGTCAAGAAAGCCCGTTTAAATGAAAAAAACCTCCCTCTGATAAAGAATCACTTCCATGAAAGGAGATGCATGGAGACAAGAAGGTCTGACAGGGCTGCCAGATCCTCGCGATGCTGCTGAAGCACTACACGCTTCTACATTTTTTATTTTTTTTTGAAAAGCCAACTAAAAAGGCAAAGTTTCTGGCAACACCAAGAATTTTGGAAAACTATGATCCCAAATACTTCAGGTATAAATAGTACCCCTCATAAAAACGTTGCCTCCTTAGAGGGACATAAGTGAAAGAGCAGCTAAATGATTATTCCTGAACTGCTCAAATATTTATACATTTTTGGATGTAAAATGGGACCTAAGATAAAAAGAAGGTATGTTTAGAAATTTGAGATTTCTCAGATCAAGACGTACAATAAAAACAGGCTTTCACACCTACATAGTATATCAAAATTATGAGCATTTTCATTCAACTGCTCCCAGCTTTTTCAGTGTTAAAAAGCATCAGAAGAAACCTTGACTTTTTTTTACACACTTTCACTCAAGAAAGACATGTGGTCTTCTAAAACTGTGACAGTCCTTGTAAGTTTGTAGTAAATACTGGCTTAATTTTTCCTATTTTTAGCTGGCATAGGCTAAATGCTCCTTGCAATCAGCATTGCATGGAGTCAGTGGGAAAGATCAAAGAGAAAGATTGCTGCGCAGTCCACATGGCCTTGTGCTGGGATTGACGTCAGTGCTGCCCGTTATCTGTAAGTGTACATTCAATGGAGGCACAAGGAGATCTCTCTGGCTACTCTGTAAGGGAGTCAGGGTTGGACTTTACTCTCATTTGTGACTGGGAACTTGAATTCTCTTAAGCTGAATGGGAAAAGTCTTTCTTCAAATTCATATGATACAGCCTGTAAAAGAAAAGCTCCCTTTACTGCCTGCTAATATAAATCTTCAGATTGTACATTAATAATAGGATGTCAATTGTTAATATTCCTGAAGCCACATTACTTAATGCCTACAGCCATTAAATATACTATTGTCATTTAGTAACATTCTAAGGCATGTCTTTTAGATAAAAGCATATGTTGATATTACCAAAGTAAAAGCAACAGTGCTTGAGAAATTAGTTTTATGGTCCCTCAGTGGATGTCTGGATCCATACTTTTAGTTAAGACATCAGATGTTAATTACGAATGTCTTTATGTTCCCTTCCATGTATTGTCCTTTCTGATTTATATCGCATTTTATGACTTAAGCTGTACTTTGCCTGTGGGATGGAGGTGCTGAGTGTTTGCTTTTCCTTTCCTCTCTGAAAAGTGGGGATTACAATGTGAAGTGTTTAGGCAGGGAGAGCAATGGACACAATATCCTTAGGAGTAATGCAATTACTCCTGCATCGTTAGAGGACTCATGTGGAGTCTTAATCTGTTTGTCTTTGAAGTGGGAGCAGGGAAATGAGTTGGGCTTGCATGGTGGCAGTTGGAAGGGGAAGGCACTGCAGAGGGACTGAGCACTTGCTGAAAGCTTTGCAAAAGCCCAAGCAGAGTCTTTCCAAACTGTTTCCACCTCTGGAGTTCTACTTTTATTGGTGCTGACCCTCACCTCTCAATTACGCTGCAATAAATCTACAGTAACTCCACTGAAGTTATAGTTTCGTAAATCATCTTTAAGGGACTGTACCACTATCTTTGTTCTAGGATAGAGACTAGTTCTGCTTATTATGGATTCTAAAAATGCATAATGAAGTACAAGCTTTAATATTTGTTCTATGTAATCTTCATGGATTCAAGTTTAATTTAAATCTATTCTTAAAAGGAAGCAAACTCCTCTCTGCTTTATAGAGAAAGGATTTTTCAACTGAGGTTTTTAATCCAAAGTTAATTATCTAAATCCCTGTAAATTAAGTAGTTTTGTTTTCAGAGCTACTGAGTCCCAGATATACTCCCTGACTTCATGCAGTGATGAAGCAGCTCATTAATACCCAAATTCAAAATCTTAATCTTTTTTATAATGACCAAAAATGCATTTAATATTTTAATTTCACTGACTTCTGATGTGATATTTTCATAAGATTAGTCATGTTCCCAAAGAAAAAAAATGTCAATATTCTGTAAAGAGCAATGGAGCAGGAATAATGAAGACTAGGAAACTCTTTTAAAGATATTGGGGGGAAAAATTACTATTTTAACCTTACTTTATAATATAGTCTATGAAGGCAGCATATTCTGGGGTGGTCAAAAGCATTTTCTCTATTTTATTTCCATACAAGCAGATATCATTGGAGACAAACTATAGATATGTGTAACTTTGTTGTGTACCAGAAAGTTATGTGGAACAGAACTGTGGGTTTCTGAGACTATTTTCAGTTGCAGCATTCTGTGTGCTGTGAAGCGGAGGCTTTCAAAGTCTAATCACTTCCTTTATCTTTATAGCATTAACTTGTCACTTAGACCCTTCAGGAAGTCATACTACAAGAAAATTTCCTCTTTAAAAATATCTAATGTTACTCCACCCTGCTAAAATGCACAGAATTGATTTTTTTTTTCCCTCTCCTTTGTAAAGACCCCAGTTTTATTTGATGCATCTCATACAACTCCATTTTGTGGAGACAGACAACTGTCTGTGATTCCTTCTAATTACTGTGAAGCAGAGGTCTTTGAAAAGTTTCAGAAGATAAAACTTACCTGAATTAAGATGTCAGATATCATGGCATTTGGGAATTATACAAATGTAATAGAGGCATGTAGAGATTTTTGCTAAGATGCAAATACATGTGTTACAAAGGTCCAGAATCGCTGGGGCATGTGAATGACAAATAATAGTTTCTATCTAGATTTCTTGTGCATCTTGCATTTTCTTGTATTTTTACACTGCTGAAATAGAAAAATTTTAGGTTCTTTTACTGTGAAGTTCAAGGTAAGGAAAAAACCCCTTCATAATTATCATACACTTTATTTGCTTAGCACTTAGAAGAAAGGTTGCTACATGATGATGAAAAAAGCAAACAACTGCTGGTATTCACTTTTACAGAGAACCTGAGCTCAAATTATATGTTAGAATGGGAGGATGGTTAGCAAATAATTAGCTAATCCACTTTTTAATTGACAAAACTCTTACTGTGCCATAAAGTCCTTGGAAGTCTCAGAGATCTCCAGTGAGACTGAGAGGCTTGATTTAGTTAACCTGCTGGTTGAGCACATTCTCTTTCTCCAGTGCACCTTTCTCACCTTATTTGTTGCACTTCCATATGTTGTTACTCCTACTTCCTGCGCTATTTCTCCTCTTTCTTAGGTCTTACAATCTCAGTTCTGCAAATCCGTCTTCTGTCTCTGGAAATTACCAATTGAGTATTTTCTGCTGTGGACACAGAAGAAAAGTCCTCTGAGAAGAACACCAGGGCCAGGCAATAAAAGGTCATTGCCCTTTTCACAGTCTTCTTTCCAGTTTACCTCCTGCAGGGTGGCTTCAGACAGCTCCTGAAACTAATGTTAGTCTGTCTGTGCCTCCAGAACTACAATGCCTCGGGCCTGGGATGAGCAAAATTCAACTCTGCATAAGCAGCAGCTCTTGTAGTTGTTGCCTTACTTTATCTACTCAAGAAGTAAAAATATAATAGTATATAAAATGTTTGCAGTGTTATGGTAAAAACTGCATCATAACTGATGTCTAAGGTGAGGAAATACAATATTTATGCTTGTGGTTTATTAAAAACTGCATTTGTAGGTCACTTTTCCTGTCACTGTGGTTTAATTAAGCAGCACTCTCTAACAGTGTGCATCAGCGTTGTTGGTGGAAAAGGAAAAAACACTGAGCAATGACGTATTGACACCGTAAGCCAGACACAAGTGTCTCAATTAGATGCTGATTTGGGGAATGAGAGATTGTTGACTTCAGGGCAGGAGAATATGTTCTTGTTTTCTTTCTTTTGATGTAGGCTCCCAGTAAACAAAATAGCAATGGTGCAGAGGTAATCTGCTGAAAATATCGCCAGAATGCTTATAGTAGCGGTAGAAAGAGTTCACTGTGTTGTTCCTTTCAGTGTCATTTGTGGTCCAAGTAGCAAGGAAGTGAGCTGATCAAAACGCAGATGCAATTGTGGTCTTTGTCATTATGCTGTCAGAATAATCTATACAGCATAGCTGTGGATATCCTGTCAAATAAAACAAAGGCACAAAGGCTTTGTGGCAGCATTGCAGACATGTACAGACACTTGCCCCACAGTTAATCTTCAGGTGCATCCACTCTGCATCTGTGAAGCTGCCTGGTTTAAAACCAGTTATTATCAGGTATTATGGATCCATCTGAAATGACATGATTCAGAAGCTCAGATGTTCCTCACACTTTACTATAATATGAAAACAATGGATGCTCTTACCCAGTCCCAGATGCTGCCACTGCATGGGGTGATAATCTGCTTAATACTTCTGAACATTGGACCTTGGAAATTTAAAGATGATGTCTAGATGTCAGCCATGCTGTCATGGCTAGGACATTCTTCAGTGAAGAAGAGCAGAACAAAAAACCAAAAAACCCCAGAGACCAGGTTTTCTGTTGCTTGGCACTTCTTTTGTGGCAGTGGGCACAGCAAAGTTGGAGAGCAAGTTAGACTGGATGTGGGCTACCAGAGCTGCCATGGGTGGATTGACTGGATACTTCCAGAGCCCCCATCACCTTAGGTGTGAAGTGCTTAGCTGAGAGAAGCCTTAGGTGTCTGATTTGAGAAAAGTTCTTGTGTAAACCAAAAAGAGCTAAGGTGGGAGTAATTATTAGCTGGGGTAGCACTGTTCAGCCTAGAGAAGAGAAGGCTCTGGGGAGACTTTTCTGTGGCCTTTCAGTACTCAAAAGATAGGTACAGACCCTTCAGTAGCAGACCTGCAGAGAGTAATAGGACATTAATTAACCGTTTAAACTAAAAGAGGGTAGATTCAGAGGAGATATAAGGAAGGCTTTTTTTTCAATGATAGTAGTGAAACTCTTGAACAGATTTCCTAGAGAAGTGTTGGATGTCCCATCCCTGGAAACATTCAAGGTCAGGTTGAACTGGGCTCTGAGCAACCTGATCTAGTTAAAGATGTTCTGGCTGATTGCAGGGGGTTGGACTAGGTGACCTTTAAAAGGTCACTTCCAACTCAAAATATTCCATGATTCTATGAATTTTACCCCCAGAGGCTGCTGCCTAGGCCACTGTCTTTTATTTTTGCATTGGGAAATGGGAGAAATAGATAATTTCCAAAAATTGAAAAAATTTACCTGCCAAAAAATGACAGGTAAAGCAATGAGCTAGTCTGTACTGACTTGTCTCTTTTTTCCTTGCCATCAGAGAAGAATTTGATTGCCAAGCTAATTTGTCTCTATAACTCATTTCAAGAGGTCATAAATGAAGTTATTGCTGAGGATACAGCCATCCTAGAGGAACTAGTGCCAGGATCCTTTTATCTATCCATTGACTGCATGCTTCTGGAATAGCTGTCCAGGCCTTGCGCCAGGTCTGCCTGTGTGTGGGTGTGTGAATGAGGAGCAGGTTACTGCTTCAGCAGCTGCTGGGAGAGACTTGTCCTCTGCCTCCCTCTGAGTTTAAAGGTGTTCACCATGAAGGACTCAGTTACTGGAAGTCGCATACACACAGAGACAAATGCCCCTCCGACCCACTTTTTTGGTTAGATTTTTATAGTAAGAGGTTTTTATTTAAATAAGTATATAATGGATTTATTTTTGCAGAAAATATTACCTTTGTAGTACATAAAGGACTTCTTTTGCATACAGTGTTAAACCTCCATGAAAAAATCATGATCTTCCAGTGGTCTTATAGCCACCATACAATCCATTCTCCTATGTGCTAATCTGGCTATAAGTAAATGAATAAGGTTGAAGCTGTTTTTTAAATAAGGTTGTATAATGGATATGTAATAGAAGATGCATAATGTAATAGAGGATGCATAATGTAATCTAATCTTGAACCAAATGTCAAAGGAAAAATTTCATTTGCATGACGTTCACAAACCCTAGAAAAAGTCCCTAAGAAGCTGTGTGACTAATTCCAGTCCTATTTTTAGGTACTAGTAAACAAAAGATATTAGAAGTTTTTGCCTTGTTTTGTCTTTACAGGTCTGTTTTCTGTAAACAAATCCATAGGAGGGCAGAAGGACAAAAATCTGAAGGATGAGAGCACAGGTGACAAAGTACCATGTGAAAAAGTTAGTGTATATCCTGTTCAGCATGAAAAAACCATTCTTAAAGTATACTGAAAAATAATGTAGTAAATTCTGTTATCTATAAGCTACCTTGATTTCATATTTACAAGTAGAAAAACACTCTTATCCTAATACCTTATCATTATCCTAATACCAAACTCTAAACGTGTTTAATTTCCACAGGTATCTGAAAAATTTCTGATCTTGTAAAAACCATGAGAAACAAACATTTGCCTAAATCAATTGTAACTGCAGGATATGTCTGGTGTAAATGATCAAAATTTAGTCAATGGTGCATCTTTACATTAGCACTGAGAAACATCTTTATATTAGCACTTCTTATCCTGTGTCCTTTATCTTATACGACATTGATAAGGTGCTAGCTTGTAGATCAGGGACGCAAAATGAAAAATAATCTTGTTCATTGGTATTCATCAGAACAACCGTGTATTAGCAAATCTCTTGTGCAAGAAGCTTTCCTTTCAACATGTTCTCCAACTTCAACAATCGGAATGATTTCTATAAATCTAATTTTTCAAAATGCATTATGATGTATGGAGCCTTTGTAAAAATTATCTTAATGAGGCTGTCAGTTTTTCATGTCTTTCAATTCTTCCTCACAAAAAATGTTCTTTTCAAGTAGACTCCTCTTTATTTCCCATGCAAATACGTATGTCAGTCCCTTCCACCCAATGTGAGCGTGTAATCAGGGCCCAGACAGAATTATTGCCTCTGTTACCATTTTGGAGGAAGTAGATGGCAATAAACCTACATTTTGAGCAAAGATCTGAAATTTGCTCCTCACTTCAAAGTGGCAGCAGCTATTTTTTGCCAAAATAATAAAAACACAATTTGATTATAACCCATATCTTCTTGCAAACCATTCCATGAAAATTTTCAGATATTCTCACACATGATTATGGGATACACTGTGTGGTGAGTAGGAGGAACATATAAATGCGTATTCACAGGTGAAGATGTTATATATAAACTGTCAATACTATTAAGCTGATTTGTCTGTTTAAAGTCATATATTCAGTCCTATATGCTTTAATTTGCCCTAACACTAGAAAGCCTAATTATGAGGCTAATTCCATGGCTAAATGTAGGGTATGCCCAGCCACTGCCCTGGAGGGATGTCTGCTGAGATAAAGAGATAGAGCAATCTCCCAGCAGGACTCCCTGGGAGGGCAGCTAACTTTTCAGTTACGGTGAGAAAAGACAGACCCAGAATCCCCTGGGAGACCCTATGCAGATCCTTTGTAATCCATTGGCCTTTACCCTCTGGCACCCACCCCCTGTATCCCTATAAAGGTAGCCCCCTGCCCCTGCGAGGACAGAGAGCTGCCCGTCCCTGGGTCCCCTTTGCCGGAGTACGGACCAGGAATACGGACCAACAATAAAGTTCCCTCATGCGGAACAGCTACATGAGCCTCTCATCTCTCCCTGGTCTGGCCTGGAGGCTGCCCTGCAGAGCTGAGCTGAAATCACGAGTAGACAATCACTGAAGAGCTGACAGCTTCTGCACGGGCCCTCCTGCCAGCAGCTGAGGGAAGACACCGGGCCTCGGGAAGACGATCTCTCTTGGGACCATCTCTCCGGACCGGTCACAGCTTCCTCGGTCAGAGATACTGACCCCTCACCAGCTATAATACCTATATATGCAGAGTTCATCTTATTTTTTACTCAAAATACAAAGGTTGTTTTGCAATGAATGCAGAGGAGTGATTTACTCCAAAACCTTTATAGGATGTCATAGTTCAAGTATGCTCTAAATTGTACACAGTAATCTCTCTCCTTTGACTGTAGGGGGAGCTTCAGCAGCTGCCCAGACCATATGATGGGTCTCTCCAGCGATGCTGAGCCAGCACCAGCAAAGGTGCACCCCATTTTGAATGACCAGAATCCAACAAGAGTGGCTGCCTGTTACACAGACTGAGCAGTAGGCAAATACTGAGGTGAGAGGGGAGGAGACATCTCTGTGTGTTCATGTGTGTGTATACATTCTACTGGTGAAATACATTAATCAAGATAACTGCAAAAAAGGAAAGGGAAAAATTAAATTTAACACTAGCCCTTTCAGACAGGAGACATAATTTCTGGGACGTTTTTAAAAACAGAAGGCTCCATGGGACACATCTGGTTTTTGTAGATCTCTTGTTGACTCCAGACTGAGTGCCACACAGCTGGTAGCTGGCTACAGAGAAGATGAGATGCAATTAATATGCTAATTATAGGGGTCTGGTGTGTCTTTCCACTTTGATGTATATTCTCCTTTGTGGTGTTTCTTACTATTTTGCCTATGGAGTAAATTCTGTCATAATCATGTGGAAACAGAGTGGAACATTTGGAAAATCAGAGCATGTACACCACATGAACCTGTATCATTTTATGGACTGAAGGGCAAAAAGAATGTGCCAATATAACCTAGGAAAGTTGGAAACACTTTCCTGCTAGGCAGCACAGACTAATAGTTAAATACAAAATGCTGGTATCTAGTTTCTTTACAATGAGAACCTGTCATGTTTAGGAGAGTCATGCAGGTTCTATGAAACAGCAGTAGGATCCTATATACAAATTATTAATCACGTTTTCCAGAAAAAATGTCTCTCCAGTTTCCTTGGGTTTTTTTACAACTTCTACCTACAATTGCAAATGAAATTATTTGAAGAACACATTTTTGAAGAACAAACTCCCACTTTGACCTTACATATCTTTATATAGTCACATTTGTTAACTGTGGGAGTAGTTGGTGATATTATTAGAACTTGTCCACAGTTTTTATTTTAAGGATGAGAAATATCAGAGAAGTTAAGGCCAGCATTTTCAAAGTACAAACATTTGGCTACTCTTGTGATTTGCAGTGTTTCTTTCATACAAAAATGTGAAGCAACTTACTCTACAGAGTATTTGAGTCTCTAAGTTCAGTTAACAACATTTCTAACTTTCTAACCAACTAAACATCCACAATGACTCTCTATTTTCAGAACAGTTCAGTACCTTTAAAATTGTTCTCAGAGTAGCTGCATGATAGATACCTAATATTAAATTTCTTCCAATCTGGAAGCTTCTAAAATAGATTTATGTGAGTCATTTGAAATCAGCCAGTGGAAGAAATCAGGTGTCTCTGTCATTCGGTCTACTACAAGACCTACTGACATGTTTCCTAAAAAGTCTGGTACATATTTCTGTTTTACAGTACATGGAGATAGTGATTTTTCACTCAGCCAAGCAGCAAATGCCAAATTGTAAGAACATATATCTCTATATTGGTTTAGAAAAAAGTGCCAGATTGTGAACTGAGTAATCATGCTTAATGTGGTTCCCTTGTTCAACAAATATTTTGGAACTAGTACTCTGGCTTGATTTAGGTGCTAGAATGGGACCACATAGAAAAAAATGTGGAAGTTGAGCAACAAGTTTTCTCCCTCTTCCCATGGCACAGATCTTTTCCATGTCTGTATTTCTGTCAGTATCTGATTATGGGATATTTAACTGTGACATTGTAAGAGCATCCTCAGTGGCTGTCTGACTTCCCTCCTTACTGACCCTTCAAGCAGACATTTGCCTCTGAAGAATACAATGTCTGTGGTGTGCAACCACAGAGGCTGTTATTTAGCAGCTATATTAGGAAACACTTCACAGAATGGACATAAAAAAGCAGCAGAATGCATTTTTCTGTTGTAAGAATGAGATACTACATTCGTATGCATTTAACCTTTGACATTGCTCCTGACATCTACAGTATGTCAACTGCAGCAGACAGTGTGAAACTACCAAGTTCATAGTTACAGATTTTAAAAGGAAAAAAACAGATTTTATACCTTAGTTTTCTTCCTCAACAGGCCCAGAAATACTGTGCCACTTCAATGACTGAGCAGTCATGGCTCAGCATAAACAAGCACTGAGCCATATTTAAACCAGGGATTTTAGAGTGAAAATTTATCTTGTTCCCATAATCATCTTAACTTTCTCTGAATTATTTAATTACTGCATTCAAGTCTAATTGGTGTGTGTAAGTATTAGATTATTCTTCATGAATGAAGCAATGTGGAGCTACCTGCAGTTTTATGCATTGTGAACGGTTGTGTATAACATAATTATTTAAATGACGATGAGCAGTAAATGTAAGTCTTCTGTATCCATGTATCATAAAGGCAAGTGTGTTTCCCAAAAGAAAACTCTGCCATGCAAAAGTTTGTGACACAGCTGTGGAATTAATGAAGCTAAGAGATAAAATCCTTCGGGGCAGTTAAAACACTACTGCTCACTGTTAGCATAACAGGGACATGTGCTTCAGAGGAAGTAGCAGCTCATGAGAGTCTATTCCATTTTCTAGGGGAATTCAGTTCATTTGTGTTGGTGCTGCTGCTGTTTCCACTTTCATGGATTATTTGGCCACTGGGATTTAAAAGCCCTGATAATCAGCCTTGTGCAGCCCACAGAGCTGTCCTGGCTGTGCAGACTATATGTCCTGCTTGGCTCCAGCCTCACCATGTTACAGCCTGCATCTTGCACCAGGAAGCACAATAAATATAAATAAAGGCTGTGGAGAAGAACAGGAGTCAGGGCATTACCAAGCAACGCTGGGACACAAAACTGTAGGGAATCAAGTTTCATCTCTGCTGTTGTTGCTCATAGAGCTGTTTGTTTTTCGGAGACCAATACATGTGCCATGAAGGTCACAGATAGCTTTTTCTTTTTAGGGTAACCTTTATCTTTCCTTTCTGGGGGTTTTGGTTTGTATTCAAAATTAGAAAAGAGAAACAGATTTGTGTAACAAACTTGATGATGCACATCTGCACTTCAGCTCTGAGGCTGAGCAGCTATTTATTATAACATAGTCTAGAGTCAAACAAATGGGATTAATTCTCTTTCCCATCTTGGCCAAGGCTGGATTGCTGAGCTTAGTGCCAGAGGGCTCCTGCAGGAGAGAGTGTCAGCTTCACCTGGGTCACAGAGAGTCCTTGTCTACGCACAGTGTGTTCCCATGGTTCTCACTGCCCTTCCTGCCTTTGTGCTCCTTTTGTTTGGGAAAAATAGCAGAAAGACTGTGTAGCATCAGAGCTGTGCTCTCTGGTGCTCCTCAGCTTGTCTGCTCCCCATATATCTATAAACTTTCCAACTCATTATTCTTCACCTATTTGAATGTCAGCGGGATCTCTGGGGATGTTTAGAAAAGGACTGATTTCTTTAGGGTTAATTGCTGAGGCATAAATGTGCCCATCATGGCGAGAAGGCTGAGGGGAGCAGACAAGCTGTGCTGCTCACAGCCCCCTGTAATCCTCTGATCTTGTGGTCGTGATGTGGAAATGCAAACAACCGACTAAGATGACAGAGACTCTATCTGGGTGTCATCAGCCCCTGTTTCAGTGTTTCTGACTGAGCAGCTGGGACAATGGCATGTCCCTACCCTACCTTCCCCATATATCTGTTAGGAAATAAGACAGCATGTGATGAGGATGAATGTTTCTAGATGAATGAAACATGCAGAAACACATCTCCATTTAATTTCTATCTGCTTTATTAGAAGCAGGAGTGATCTGAGCCTCTCACTGAGCTCACGCTTGGGCCCTGATTTGAATCCTATTGTACATACTGTGAGAAACAGAGCAAGCTACTGCATTCTTTTCAGCAGAGTAGAAGTCTGAATGTTGTCCTCTTATAATCAGTTGATCTGGTTTTAATTTGCTCTGACCAAATCTCACATTTTTCTGTGAATGATTTGCATCCTGCAGGGACTATTCCACCGCCCCCTCAACTGATGTTGCAACTGGAACAATGCTTAGAACATTTATAGTGCTTTTTTTTCCCTCCTGTTTTGGTTTTTTTTTTTAAATAAATGGTCTCTGAACTGCTTTTTCTTTTCTAGTTTCACTGTCTGTATTTTCAAGGCATGCACAGGGACCTTCCTCTCAGCTATAGCTATTTAGCTTCCTTTGAAACATGACAGTGAGCTAAGCTTGATTTTTTTTCCCAAAAAAATGTAGGGTTTTTTTAAAGGGAATTGATCCCCTGCTCTGATTATTAGTTCAAAACCAGGTCATAATGAACCAAAGCTGTAAATCATATCCAGTGAGACTGCTATCAGAACA
Source organism: Corvus kubaryi (assembly GCF_017639235.1). Lineage (NCBI taxonomy): Eukaryota > Metazoa > Chordata > Aves > Passeriformes > Corvidae > Corvus > Corvus kubaryi. The sequence goes on from NW_024581096.1 coordinate 10,208,441, forward strand.
AAACTCAACTCAACTTCTTCTATCTAGCCCAAATTCACTCCGTTCAAGATAAAAGACTTCAAAAGACTTTACATCAGCTTTATGGTAGTGTAGGATTAGGTCCATAATCCTACTTTTACTTTAGGTGATTTGATATTATTGCAGGTGAACTTGGAGAACACCTTCTCCCTCAATCATATACTTCAGGCACAGAAAGTTACCTTAAGCTGCAGCATGTTGAGTATTCAATTAGGTTTAAAATACCAGTCTTCAGTGGGAGCAAATATGATCATTTCTTATTACTGCTTCTCATTGTACAGCTGTCACCGCTACCCTCTGTCGCCGTCACTGGTAAGATTTATACCATTATTTGAGAATTAAGCTTGCAAAATTCTGTGGCCGGACTTTCCATGAAGGTGTTGTCCCAATTTTACCCTTAATGACTGTATACATATGTATACCACTACTTTATATACATATAAAGTATTTTAAATTGTTGAAATACTCTTCAAAAGCCTTATAAATAGTATTAAATCAAACACAGTGGAAAAGATAGCACAAGATGTCGTGTTTGCTGAATAGATTCTTAACTGTTTCACAGTTCTGGTGCTGAATTTAAGAGATTCTCCGCTTCTAGATTTTGCTGTTGCAAAGAGGTGAACATAAAGGGGGCTTATATAACAACACTGACAAAAGAAATAAAGGTAGTAGCAACTCCATTCCAGACCAGGAATCACGTTGCACCACATAGCAAAAACCAGAGGAGAAAGAATACTGTTAGAATGAAGGAGAGAGTTGGACAAAAATACTATGAGAAGATAATCTGTGCTCATGATATGGTGTCATACAATTTTGTAAGCCAGTAATGTTAATTTTCTATGATCTCTGATTTTTTTTACTTGGTAAGACTATTGGAAGAATATAAATTTTAACCTGATACATATGTTTACTAGAACACTATTGAATTTTCTTGCCAAAATCTGCTAGCTTTTTGTTGCTCAGTTAAATAAACCAGACACCCCTTGAAAAAAAATTAATGTTTTGTGGGTGTGAAACAGAAGGAAATATAGCTGCAATTTAACTGGCAATGTAAATTCAACTGCAAACCTATTATAGACATGTGGGAATTCTCTGTTCTACACACTCAAACACGGAAACAAGTAGATTTAACAGCACTGATTTTCTTCTTTCCAGAAGCATCTGTACTGGCAACTCTCAGTTTTCTCACAGTGTAGTGTGGACCTAACTCTTGAGTGTATTTTATGTTATTACTACTTCTTGGAAAAGATATTTATGTGAGTCAATATAATTTCTTCATGATGTACAACCCACTTCTTGCAGCATATCACCTGGTGTACTCTGAACAAAACTTCATGGGAAAAAAAGAGATTTCTTTAGTTTATGGACTTGTACCTGCAGATTATTGAAATTATTTTGCAAATAATTAAATTGCTCTTCAAAGACAACAAAAAAATCCTGTCCAATAGAAAATGGGAGGCAGCTGAAACCTGTGAGTTTGTACCAGCTCTACAGTAACAAAATAATCTGAAGGACAAATAGAACAAAAGTAAATAGCCATTCAAATGCTTACCTCGTGCAACGGTGAGTCACTGCACAAATGCTTTCGACATACATCCTTTCTCTGAAGCTGCCCAATTTATCTACACATTGTTTCCCAAGTGTCTTGGATATGCATAGCTGGGAGAGATCTTAAGAGATCCACTGCAGACACTGTCTTGCTTGGAAGAGGATTGGCTATATTGGAACCAACTATAAAAATATCTGTATTAAAATCCCCCAGTGAAGGACTTTCTCTAACAACCATAACTAGCTTTCTTCCCAAGTGGTAGACTGTCTTTATTATTGTAATAAATGTTCTTGAAAGAAGCCTATTTTTACAGAACAAATTAAACTGAACTTTTTCCTACCCCCAATGGGCATGAAGGACAATTGAACGGATTTCTTCTTTTTGCTTTCCTAACCCAAGCAGTCCAACTGTTACAAGCTACTCATCTTACCCTGAGGAAAGTCCTTGGAAAGTAAACCAGATTTTCTTTCTCAGCCATTGTGCAGTTGCTGGCATGGTGGGTGTTAAGAAGCTGTTTTTACAACACAAAGAAATTAAAAGAGCAACAACTGATTTGCGGGAGAATCTTGCAGAACTAGGTTCACCACACATTGACGTAAAACACACACATATTTTCACAGTATGTGAGTATCCCCATCTGCCTAATTCATCACAATGAACTTTGGGGCCTTCAAAAATGGACTACTTATATCCTGTTTCTTTCCACTTTACAGAAACTAAACCAAGACTATCACGAGTGAATTTCATCAGTCCCAAAAGTGAGTGTAACAAACAAAATGGAACTCTTCAGTTATCTCAGAGTCTCAGTAGTATCAGGGTCATGGAATCATAGAATGGTTTGGGTTGGAATGGATCTTAAAGATTACCTGGTTCCAGCCTCTGCTGGGGACAGGGACAGCTAGCACTAGACAAGATTGCTCAGAGCTCCATCCAACCTCTAATCAATTTGGTGACCTTTTTTGGGACTTGCTCCAGCAGGTCCCTGTCCTTCCTGTGCAGGGACCCCAGAGCTGGATGCAGTGCTCCAGGTGGGTCTCAGCAGGGCAGAGCAGAGGGGCAGAATCCCCTCCCTCCCCTGCTGCCCACGGGGCTCTGGATGCAGCCCAGGACACGTTTGGCTCCCCAAGTCCTGCTGGGCAGGGCTGCTCCGGCTCTGTTCATGCCCAGCCTGTGCTGATACCGGGGGTTGTCCCTCCCCAGGTGCAGCACCAGCACTTGGTCTTGTTAAACATCATCAGATTCCCATGGGCAACTTCTTGGGTTTGTCCAGGTCCCTCTGGATGGCATCCCATCCTTCAGGTGTGTCATCAGCACCACTCAGCTTGGTGTCATCTGCTAATTTGCTGAGGGTGCACTTGATCCCTTCATCTACAACATTAATGAAGTTAGTTAATAACACTGGTCCCAATACAGACCCCTGAGGGACACCACTTGTCACTGAGGTCCATCAGGACTCTGAGCCATGCACCACTCTCTTCTGGGTGCAACTGTCCAACTGCTTTCCTATCCATCTAACAGTCTACTCATCAAACTTATGTCTCTCCAATTTAGAGAGAAGGATGACCATGTAAAAGGCTTTACAGAGGTTCAGAAAAATGGCATCTGTAGCCCTTTCCTTGTTCACTGATGTGGTCACTCCATCACAGAAAGTACTAGGTTGGTCAGGAAGGACTTGATATAGTCCTGCTGGCTGTCCTGAATCACTTCCCTGTCCTCCATGTGCCTTAGCACAGCTTCTTGGAGGATCTGTTCTGTGATCTTCCCAGTCACAGAGGTGAGGCTGACAGGTTGGTAGTGCCCAGGGTGCTGCCTTCTACTCTTTTTAAAGCTGTGTGCATGTTTTCCTTTTTCCAGTCACCTGAGACTTCACCTGACTGCCATGATTTTTCAAATATCATGGACAGCTAAAACTACACAGAGGAATAAAAGTTCAGCCTGAAACAGGCAGTGGCAAATAGAGATGTGCCATCTTAAAAATAATGTAAGGCTCTATTTTACTTCAGCTGATGTGGAGGAAAAACTCCTGTCAACTTCTGTAGAATTGATTTAGGGCTTTAGCCAGTGTATAAGTTAACCTCATAAACTACAATCACATGAACTCAGTGTTCCCTCTAGAAACATACCACTGTATTTGAACTCCCAGGCTTTTCCTACTGCTCCATGTAGTCTGTGCAACCAGAACCATGTCTTCATGCAGGACAATGGGTGTCTGGTCCCCTTTGCTGGAGATCAGAGGCTGCAGGGACACCACAGAGTAACAGAGTGTGGAGAGAGCCCCATGGCTGCTGCGTGTGGTCTGGGCTCCTCCAATCCTTAGCCTGCTGCAGTCTCACCTCAGTCTGAAAGCAGGGGGAAGGCAAGAGCATAAAACAATAATGAGACACCTTAAATGCATTAGTGTCATATCCTTTTGCCATGTTCTTTAATTCTCTCCAAGAACGTAGCACGTAGTCAGTCCCTCTGAAGTTGTTCATAGAAATCGGAGCAAATAGACAATATCTGAATAGTAAAAGGGCTGTATTAAAATTATTCACTTGAGGACATTCATAACCTAGTATTATGAACATTGGATTTGGGTCAGCACAGTCCCCACAGTTGAAATGGTTTGCATCCATAGGAGTTTGGCTGTGTACTGTCCAGTTTGCTAATCTCCAGGCATGTCTTTATCTAACAAAATATTTCATCTTCCTCTGCAGAAAAGACATTACAAATAATCCCTTAAATCAGGAATTTACAATATTTAAAAGTTCTTTTATGATGTGTCTTCTGAGTTGCAGTTGAAAGACGAAAAACTTGTACTAGAAGCCAAACAGCTGCCAGAGTTAAGCCAAGTGTATTTAATTTGAAAGATGTAGCTAGTCTGCAGTTTTATTCTAAAGCTGTAATGTCACGAGACTTAGAGATCCCACGTCTTGAAATAAGGAACTTCAGACAGCAACACTGGCAACTTCACATTTATTTCATTTACCTTTTTAAAAGGTATCCTTTCTTAGAGCTATGTGTTGCTGTCAGCCACTGTCCTTTTAGTTCATGCTTTAGCCACAAAGATACAATGAATATTTCGCACCTATTATCTGATTTATCTCTATAAATATTTTTACTATGTGTAAACTGCATTTTTTTTAATCCTTGATTTCTATTTGTAAAGCATGAAATAAACTATTAGTTTTATTAGTATCAACCTGAATAATTACATCTGTGCCGTGCTTGCCAAAAGGCCCATTAAAGACATATGTGTTTTGACACAGCAGTTCCTGTGACAGAATTTGTACCACTTACTATCAGCTGCAGCTACACTGGTTACTGAAAATTAAACTAAACAAACTGAGAGCTACTTGAAGAAAGTGTTTTTGATACCCTGTCTAGAGTTTTGAAATGTAAAGTTACAAGCTTTAGCTTAAAAATAACTCTCCTTAAGTCCTATTTCCAATCAGATTGAACCCACACTTTGCTAATTTGTGTGAGGAGGAGGACACATTATTCAAATCCAGCTTGCCTCAGTGATTTTGGAATCCCTCAGTAATACATAATAATTGTAAATGACATTTATCTTGATGGTACGCTACCTCTTGGAACAGTGCATGATGTGATTCATGCAGGGAGGGGAGGGGAGGGGAGAAGAGAGAGGAGAGGAGAGGAGAGGAGAGGAGAGGAGAGGAGA
>NW_024581096.1:10213768-10239532 GCF_017639235.1 Corvus kubaryi
AGAAGAGAAGAGAAGAGAAGAGAAGAGAAGAGAAGAGAAGAGAAGAGGAGAGGAGAGGAGAGGAGAGAAGAGAGGAGAGAAGAGAAGAGAAGAGAGAAGAGAAGAGAAGAGAAGAGAAGAGAAGAGAAGAGAAGAGAAGAGAAGAGAAGAGAAGAGAAGAGAAGAGAAGACTGGCTCTTTTTGCAGCAGCAGCCTCACTATTTATCCACCCCAGAAATATGGGCTTGAGAGACTGGAATTCTGGTCAGATAAAAACTCTGGCCTCTTATTTAACAGTTGCATTTTTAATATATGAAGTGATTAATCAAGAAAGTTGATTGAGGCTGCTGAGCAAAACCCATCTGATTTACACAATAAATTTCAATGAGTCTAGTAAAATTCTCCAAAACTGTAGGGGAACCCTGGGAAGACTGAGATGAAATGAACACGAATTTAATTCATGAACAGTTTAGATCACAATTTACTGAGGGCAAGGAAAAGACTGCAGTACAGTGGCTTACAAATATCAGTTAAAGTAAGAATTGAAGCCATTGCTCTCCTTAGAGGGAAATCGTGATAATAACACATGGGTTCAAAAATCCCAAATAAATTATGTCTTTTTCAGAAGACATACTCAGTTTCTTTCCATCCTAATCATTAAAATTTACGTTTTCATTATTACCTGCAGTATACGAGTCAATACATTTGTACAAACTGTAAGAGACTAGTACACAACAGACTCAAAAAGAGGCATATTTTTTTCTCAGTTTGTCTAGATTCAAGACTTTTGCAAAACGGACTCTCATTGGGGGAAGAAAGAAAAGCTGATGCAGCCAACTCACATATTAGCTGCTAAAATTTAGTCATACATTGTAAAACGTTCACCTAATTGTCAATTTGAAAAACATTGTGATAAATAAACCAGCATGCAAAATGTCTGGAAATACCAGGAGAAATTAATGAGAATCAGGAACTTACTTTGCATTGTACCAGGTAACAGTGAGGTGTCTTCTGCCACCTTCAGTCCCATATTTTATTTCTAGTATTACAGTTAAGGATTGTTTTTCTGGGGTGGTAAGTGTGCTGCACTGCTTTTACCAGGGAATGCAGCTAAGCTAGATATGGGAGGATGACTTCAGTAGCAGGGTAAAATTTTGATAAGCCAGAGAATACTTTGTGATCAGACGAGAGTTTGTTCCTGCTTTTGTGTTCTGGATGATAAGTAATGGATTTCTGGCTGGTTTTTGTTTCATCTGGACAGGTTCGTCTATACAACTTCTCTATTATTGCTTTACCATGTTTCAGAATGCAACAACACAAAGAAGAGTGCACTTGCAGGCATCAAAGAAAATGGAGCTAAAATTTCTTATTCTCTTTATCTTGAGAAAAGATAAAATCTCAAGCTATCTGCCATTAAAAAAAAATCTGATGTACCTATATCATTTAAAGACAGTGTGCTGTGGAAATAAACCCCATGGGTGAGTGAGAAAGAACATGTGCATCATGCCCTGGGCTCCACAGTGAAGTGGAAATGCTGAGAGAAGTTTTCCCGGTCATCCCTTGTGGAAGAATGGACTTGTAGCTACATGACCTGCATTGTATTTTCCAAATGGCCAAACATAAAGATGGGATGTAGTCAGTATGAAGAGGGAAAAAAAAAGAGATGCATGGTGGCTCCAGGTCATTGTCTTGGTTATACCTATTGCCTGAAATAAGAATAAAACACTGTCTACCAAAAATTCCTCCATTTTCTTCTGAAAGGTACAGTTGATTAAATGAAGTTTTTGTGGGAAACAGCTACTTTCAGTTATCTTCTTCAGAAAAGTCAACTTTTTCTATTTTCCTTTTTTGGGACAGTGTGACAGTGAGTCACAAAACATCTGGGTACATCTTATAACCCAAGATACTTTTGTAAATGGAATACTGTATAATGGCATCCTGATACGACATCCAGCCCAGGAAATCCCAAGACAAAGTGAGATTGTTTAGCAGAACATCAGTGGGTACTATGTACTTTTCTTTTTTCTTTAGAATATGCTTTTTCAGGAGAAATATGATAGTTGCAATTGAATTGGTGCTTTCAATAGATGGTCTCCACCGTATTTCAGTTGTTGTAAGACTGAGAGATTCCTGTAAAGTGGGAAATTGTCAGGCTTTAATTCAATTCAGACTTATTTTTTATTTCTCCTCTAGAAATGAAAGTGATCTAATTATGATCTATCAGATACAGAAAAGCAAAATTCTGACTGGGTGTGCCAGACAGGGTTCTACTCTGAGAAGCATTTCCAGAGCAACTCTTCAAAAGCTGATGAGCCCTGGGCATGACTTAAGGCAGGAGAGGCCTTCCGAGATCCTGGCTGCTGGTAACAGCTCAAAGACCAGGACTCCTGGGGTACAGGCAAAAGCCATCTGTGCTCCTGTGTCACCTCTTCACACTTCAACTCATCAACCCACAACCAGGTTGGCAACAAGAAACATAAATGATTTTTCCCGTGTACCCTAAGGAACACATCAACTGCTTTTAATTCTGGTCTATACCAGTGGTAGGAGCTATGATCTGTAATTTTGAAATAAATTCAATAAATGACCCTTTCGTTGATCATGTTGAAGCGTGGTGTGATTTGTGAGAAGCTCAGGTATCCTCAGACACAGCTCCATCTCTCAGAGGGGCTAGGCAAGGGGCAAGACCACGACAAATTTCATCTGCTTAATGTTCGTTGGTTGCTGTGTATGCTCCTTACCCCAAAGGTCACTTGAAAGAGTGTGGCATCATGGAAGGACTCTTGTCTGGCCTAAAACCACATCATCATTTTTACTTCCCTGAGATATTTAGGGAAATTTCTCAGCAGGGTCTTCTATGAAAGCAACACAATTTGGAGCAATGGGAATATCCAATCAAGTCACTTCTGACTTCTGCTGCCATCACTGTCAGTGGCTGTCTATATTAAAATTTTTATCTTACACAAGCAAAGCTATGCTAAAACAAAAAATCAAAACTGTCACTGTCAATACTTTAAACATGAGCAAAACAATGTATTTTTTCATTGTCTTATGCTTGGAAATGGTGGAGTCATGTTGGCTACAGTTTTCACAAAAAAATTTCACTGGGGACAGATAAGCAGATAAGAAAGTTTATTGATGAAATGTTCTGCTAGACAGCATGATAAGTGATGAAAAAATATGTTTTTTAAAGCAGGCATGAAATGCTGTAGCTCCAACAAGTCAGGAAATATAGCAGTAAAATAGTAATAGTAATATAGTAGTAAAACTGTAATATAGTAGTAAAACACAAAATGTTATTTAAATCTCATAATGATGTAAGGGAATTTTTTTCATAAGCCCATTTTACAGAAGAGATCTTGGAATCCCTGTCCTGAGACTGGCGCCAGGAAGGGCCACTTGCACCTGGACAACAGTTTGATATGGTTCATGATGCAAGATAAAAGAATGTGCAACCTATACTTCATAGTTTGGCTCTGAGATTTTACACGTGGATCCTTGTGTCCATATCTTCACCTGCACAGGATACACCACCGCTGCATGGTGTCATTTGCTCATTCAATGCATGTCAGCAGGTGGCTTTTAGCTGATTTCCTAGAAAAAAACATTGACAACTGGCCACAGTGACTCTCTGACACAGCTGAGGTGTGACTCATGCTGGAGTCAGAAGCCTGGAAGTGGCTTCTTCCCTGAGACAGGATGCTCTCTACTGCCAGATTTCTCTGTGAACTATTCATTGGTCTTCTGAATAGAATTACTCCTCCAATTTTTCTGACTTTGATTTTATAGTGAATGTTCTAGGAAAATAACTTTTCGTCAGGCTTCACTCAAAATCCAGTTGTTTTCAACAGACAAAAGGACTGAATGAGGATGGTAGGCAAGAGGGGTACTGAAATCACACAGCCCTTTTTTTGCACTTACCAGATCACTCATGGCAATAGCTATTACTGGAAGGTAAGAAAAGAAGAGATCTCAGCATGCTAATGATCTGGCTCTGTATCTCTGTCTATAGGTACAGATATTTGTCTGATCTCCTTCTAAAAGCTGGTGATGGTGATGATCATCCAGTGCATGCAGACTCTGTATTCCAGTGCTAAACTGGTTTAGGATTAGAAGTGTTTCTTTGTGTTTTATCTGGCAGTGAAAGTGGCATATCTACTTATCCTATTTGCTGAAGAGAAGGAGAACTGTTAGCTCTCTCTTTTCTGAGTCTTTTCTGGCCTGAAGTGGTGCATGTGCCAGATCTCAGGCTTCTCTTCAATAGCCCAACCCACCTAATTTCCTTTAGTGTGTTCCCACAAATCATGATTTTTGGTTCTCTGGGTGCCTGAGTGCTCTCCTCTGCACTCCTCTCATTTGCACCAAGCTATTGCAGCTTCCCAAATAGGACATGGTGCTGGGGCCCTGCCAGTGCTAAGTAGAGCAGAAGGCTTTCTTCTCATCTGGAGGGATATAGTCCTCCAACTGGAAATTTGAATTTGCTTTGTAGTATCATGATGGGGACTCTTGTTCTGCCTGTACTTAATGATCTTAAGATCCTTTTCTACGGCTTGTTGTTCTTGCTCCCATGCAGTTGACACTTGTCTGCATAGGTTACTCTGCAGCTCTGTGGTTTGTCTGAGGTGTTTTGATTTCTCCTTGTCTGCTCCAACATGACAACTCTCCGTTTGTGTAATGAACCTGCTTTCCATTCTCCTGCCCAATTACCAGTAAGAATACTCAACAGAACTGGACCTCTGACAGCTGTTTGCTGCTCATCTTGCTTTAATCTTCTTTAGAAATAGATATCTGTATCTACGTCTATATCTATGTATATATAACATCTCAGTAACAGACATTAAATCACGTGGTCTGCAATGCCTCCATTCTAACTTTTATGAAAAAGCCCATTAGTATCCTTTTCAACGCTTTAGTTCAAGAATTTTGAATTTTCAGAGCTAACTACTCACCAGTTCTGAGCTGGTTTTGGTCAGGCTTTTGGGTTTTTGTGTTGTGTTTTTGTTTGTGTTTGTTTGTGAGTGTTTTTTGTTGTTGTTTGCTTGGTTTGGTTTTTCTTTTTTTCCTTTTTTTTGTTTTAATCCTAGTTTTCCAGATTTGTGTGGTTTTAAAAAAATAAATCTCTCAAAGGACATGCTCCTTAATTTGCTCCTAGTTTGAAATATTAGGCTTTTGTCATTGGTATTAGACAGATGGTTCTACTGAATCTTCTTAGTGAATATTGATATAAAGAAGACAATAAGAGCTTTGGCTTTCTCCATCTCATTTGTCAATAGCCTTCCCTCCTGCTGAATAGATGGCCAGTGTCCATACTGGTCTGCTTTCTTCTTCCAGGACAAACTTCTTCAGGTCTGTTGTTACACCTGTACCTCTATTAGTGACTTGCCCTTTCTGGTTTCTACCACACATAATTATTTATACATGTCCCTAACAACTTCTCCTGGTTACCCCTTCCTGCATATTTGCTCTTTGTGTTTGACCTTGGTGACCTCTGCTCCTGCATGCTGCCTGTGTAATGGGGAATTTGATACTGCTCCCACTTCTTCGGAAGACTAATAGTTCTTCATAACTTCTTTATTCCCTTGCAATTGTTTCTCTAGCTCTTGCGCCTGACTTTTTAAACTCTTTGATCTTGGGGGCCGATTATTTTTAATTTTTTTTTTTCCTTTTCTACTCCTGTTTCTTTTTCTTTTCCAAAAATTAGTATTTGATTATTTTTTCACTCAGTCTTGCCCTGGTTTTCTTCTACTCCTCTGCAAGAATACGAATTAGAATACTGTTTTTGCCATCTATGACAAAATGCTCACACATATTCCAAGTACTCTTTGGATATTTCATGTTTTACTGTATTTTTTCTGACAAATGTTCTTTTCAGATGTCTCATATCACATTTATCACGTGTGACAGTGCACCAAAGAAAGTATCAGGGATACAAGAGGGAACATTTGTTGTATTTGGCAGCCGTGATATACAGTTGAAATGCGAGTAAATTTCTTATGAACAATGTTGTAAATTCAGGCAAATTCAGCTGGAAGTATCAAGATTCTCTAAGCAAGTATTGCAGAATAAGACTGGACAGAGCAATAAAAATTCCAAAATGAGACAGAGCCTGAGCTGAGGAGAAATAGGGTGAAATGCACTGCTGTTCATGGTCAGTACCTTCCAGGATAAAGTTTCTGACCCCCTGAAATACAGGGCATAGAAAAAAGGAAACCAGGCAGTGATGTTGTACAAGTACACTGAGCAGTTATGGGGAAGTTCTGAACAAAGGGCATGGATTTTTCTGGTGTCACATGCCTGCTATTAAATCCTAGTGTATCAGATAGCTAAAATTAGAAAAGAAAGTAGTTTTGCAATGCTTCTTTAATAGGTCATGCATTTGTTTCATATGTTGACTGACATGGCAGACTAGTTAGTGGTGTGTGACAGCTACTGGTTTCTGGTCTTACAGGTAACTGTGCTAAGACATCACCACAGGTTTCAGTTAATGTAACCTCTCCACTTCACATGGCTTGCTTTTAAGGTTTTAAACTCCATGAAACCTAGTCACAGAGAGGAATTATTAATTTTATTAACCATAAATATGATGAAAAAAAGGTATAAATTGGAAGACTAGGAAATAATAGTCTTCAAAAATTTGTATTAAAATTTGTAAAAATTTTTAGATTCATCAAAATATTCCATTTGATCTCAGTCAAATCTAATCTGAAAGTATTGAGCAATAATCAAAACCACAAGATTTTGTGAAGCAGTTACTGTGAAGTGCAAAGTTTGATAAAGTTATTCACATATCCATTGCCCAAGCTGGCAGAGTATTTCTGACTTTTAACTTTAAATAAATTATGTGTGAACAATTTCAAGGTGCTTAAAGAGGGAGGGACATTCTAAGGAGGAAGGTCTGATCTCTCATATTCAAGATACAGTCTACAAACTTTCCACTATTCTATTTATCCTAGCTCACTTGGGCAAGAAGATATACATGCTTAGAAAACTTTTATATTTCCATAACAGCCTGACTCACTTCTAGTGAGTGTCTCCAGCCACATTCCCAGTTGCAACGGTACCTTCCCGAGCTAGCACACTGTCCTGGTACCGAGCAAACTGCTGCCTGCTCTGAGCGGGACAGATGGACTCCGATCGTGTTTGCCTGGCGCCCCGACGGCTCGTGTGCGAAGGAGGCAGGACAAAGCGGAGGGACTCCATGTGGGGGAGCAGAGCTTACAGCAGGCCAAAAACCCACGAGGAAAGGCAAACCAGGCGGCCGGGCAGGGCGGGTCAGCACCCCGAGCAGCAGGCACGGAAAACACAGAGTAAGCAACGACACATCCGGCAGGGGGCGCTGCCGGGCGGGGAGAGGGGCTACAGCCAATGGGGGAGGCGGTAGGCGGGGAGCAGTCACGAGGACCAATCAGCTGCCGAGAAAGCCGGAGCGGGCCCTGCGGCGCTGTGCGCGAGCGGCCGGGCGTGGCGAAGGGCGGGGCGCGGCTGAAAGCGGAGCCGCGGGTTTGGGTGCTCTTCCCGGCCTTGTGAATGCTCAAGGCTTTTGGGGCTGGCCCTGGGCTTGGTCATGGCTCACTGCAACACCCAGTTTAGCAGCCTGTATTTGTATTTATTTAATTCCTTTCACTTTGATATAGCAGCGGGATACGTTTGTTTTTAAAGGTGATTTGACCTTGAATACTTAAGTTTTAGAAGTTGGTTTCTTATCAAGTAAAGTATAAAAAAATAGCTATCTGACATTGTTTTTAAATTCACTTACATAAACTACATGTAAAGCACTGGAAAAGTGTTTCTTGTTATCTCCTCACTTGCATTTAAATATTTATGAACAGGCCTCTGGTCAAATGGAATGTGACAGCAATGTCAGTAGCAGTTTTCCATAGCCAGTGCAGAAATAAAATATTTTTAAGGGAAGTACATATGAAGGAAAAAGTAGTTAATTTACAAGGGATTTTCAGAAATACCTCATAGGAATCAGTAACACAATGTTCACATGTAGCTGCAAAGAAAACTCTTCTTATTGCAGCTGAGGCCATCACAATCTTGAATGATTTTTGCCCACATTTTCTGTTCTCATAGGCTAAGAACTGGAAGTTCAATTAAAGATAGGGACCTGAGAAAAAACGTCGTTCAGTGTTGCTTTTATTTTATTATGTTGTTTTGCAATATTTGGTATTTTCCTGGAAACGTCCCAGGTCCTGGAAACAACACTAAAAGGATTACAAAAAAGAACTTTAAGACCTTGATCATGCTATGTGATGCAAAAAGAAAAAAAAAAAAGAAAACAAGAAAAAGCCTCAATCATCATAAAATCCAGAAGACAAATAATAGGAGACCTTTCTTCTTAATTTCCTTATTTTCCTTTTTTTTTTTTAAGGGAAAATGAAATTATGTTAATAAGTTTTTAGAATGCTTTGATGAGGCATCTCTTGTGATTGAAAGGAAATTTCAGTAAGAAAAAGTCCCGATTTCAAGTTACTGGCTTTTTTTCTTCAAGTCTGTTGAGGCCCTGAAATAACATTGTGTTCTACAATCCTAATTTCTAATGAAATCATGTGGTCATAGAGTAACTTGGGCTTCCAGAGGTCTCTAATCTATCTGTCAAAGCAAGACCATCTTCAAAGTGAGCTGAAGTTTTTTCAGTGCCTTATCCAGCTGAATATTGAATATTGTCAAGGATGGAGATTGCTTTCTGGACAACCTGCTCATGCGCAGCCATCTTCTCTGTAAAAGGTGTTTCAGTTTTCTTTGTTGCAAGATGGGATTGCCCTTTTCCTTTGTGTGCACCTGAGAGAAGAATCAGTCTCATTCATCAATGTAACCACCCATTTGGCTGGAAGGCAACAGTGAGGCTCCTCCCTGGGGGAAGGATGCTCAGCTCCCTTGGCCTGTCCTGGCCTGGCATGTCATCACTGCAGTGGAATTCACTTGGCTCACTGTAGTTTCTCTTTGTTTCTCGTGCACTGGGTGCCTGAAATAGGCAGTGCTCTGCAGAGGCTGCAAAGCTGAGGTGATGGGAATATCATGTCTACATATTTACCAGATGTGGGCTCATTAGTACAGTCTGCATGCAGGATCAGGTTTTTTAAGGCTTAAGAATTTCTATTTGTACTTGAAACCAATGTCGTTTGCAGAGTTATGTTTACTCCACAGGTTCTGAGCAAAATCTAACACTCTTCATTTGATTTGCCAAAGTAGGTTAAGCTTTATAGCTTCCTTTCTATCCTTATTTGCTTCCCTTGGAGGAATATTCAGGTAGTTTGAATCTACATGAGCTGAAACAAATGCTGGTTTTAGTACAGATGCATTCATAGAGACAATATCTAAAAATCAACCCACACTGAAACTGCAGGTTTCACTGTCCACCTTAAACATGAGTCAATCACCCATGAAAACTAAAAGATACTCAAAGTTTTTTATTGAATTGCTACCTCTCAGCCACCACAGATAATTGTGGCAACGTGTTACTGTTTGTTTAGCCTAAAGTAGGTTCAGTGATAAAAACTATAGAGTATGGATGGGAAAACTGGGCATGTATTCCAGAAAAGGAATATAAAATGTCTGGACAAGTTAAGATCACATGCCCCTCTAGATGATCTCTGAATGATGCAAGACTTTTACACTAGAATTATGGAAATAAAACTTATTGAAATAAGCATAATAATTTAGATTAAATTATTAATATTATACTATTAGCCATCCATTGAGTTCAATCAAAATTTATTCTTCCTATATTTACTTTTTAACCTGCACATTCTGTTTAGGTCTTCATTTCTTGGTGGCATTTACTATCAAAAGAGCCAAAATGGTGTCAGAAAGATATTTTTGTGTATTTCTGACTTAGCCGAAGCAGGAAACACTGAAAATAGTGCAAGAGGTTCAAGTATCTCATGTAATTTCCAGTTTGGCTGACCAAAGAGCTGGGTTGATCATACAGTCTGAATCACTAAACAGAGTGTGATTATCACTCATTGTTAGTAGCAAGTTGCACTCTTGTTAAACAATCATTGACTCATTTAGTTGACACAATTAGAGATTTTAAATAGTTCTTGTTGTGGCAGTTGCACCTCCATGGTTATGAAATTGTTTGTGACTTGCTCTGCTTGACTGCTTGTTTTTCATTGCTTGAGATGGGTGATTTTTTACTGGACGCAATCCGGTACTGTTTACTCCTTTTATGTGAATGACTGATATTTTGAAATTTCTGAATGGGGATCTGATCTGCAATATGTGTTATCAGATGGACAGTAGGCTGTTCTGAAGCTGATGAAAGTTCTTGAATGCATTAACGTATTAATTGTGACCCCATAAATCACAGATAAATAAGGTCTGTTATTAGAGACCTTCCAGTTCTCATATTCCAGACAGTCTTTGGAGACACCACCAGCACCAGAACTTATCTCTGCTTATCTGAATTGCAAAGCCCATTCTGCACCTCAGTGGAAATAATTTGTGCTTCCATTTTATCTATCCTGGAGAAATGGAGTGGAGCACTTTACTCTGCAGGAGTGAGCCAGCACCAGATGAGAAGCTCTGTGCTCCTGTCTGGATGGCATGCTTTGATGTTTGCCAGATGCTTGGTCAGGTTATGGTAACCTGGTCAGGTTACGGTAAAAGCAAGTAAAAGCATTTTATTTACAAAATCCAAACACAGCCAAAGTGGTTACAGAAGAAACAAGGATTACTAGAAATAAAAGTAAACCATGCATGTATTTTCTTTTCCAGGGCTTTCCTTGAAGTCTGGTTGCTGCTAGCAAGCTGTTTAATCAGTCTCCAAATCTCTGGCACACATGGCAGTCTTTAAATCTTATATAGAATATTGTAGTTGCACGGGCAAAGGGGCATTTTCTATCCAGTGTCTTCTTGGGTTAATCAAGGATTCATTCAAACTCATATCCTTTGCTCTTCCAACCCTTTTCCTTTTGAAGCGAAAACATAAACCTTTTCTTACTTGGAAGAAAGATTAGACATACTTATGCCAGGATTCTTAACCACCCTTGTGCTTAATTAAACAACTAATAAGTTATCCACCTCTATAATCCATCAACTTTTCATTGTGGCCAGTGGATATTAATAAACTTTTCACAGCATTTCACACATAGTTCTTCATGAAGAACATGCAACTTAACAACAATGCTTGCATGCAAACACCAAAATATATTTCATGCCTGTGGCTCATTGCAGGCCCTTATTTGTGGTATGAGCAGATTAGATCTGCCAATAATCAATAATATTAGGAAGATAATTCCAGGTGTCTGACCCTCTAGGATCTTTTCTGGGCGTACTTACATGCTGGCATGAGTACACCATGGTTTTCAAATCTGTCTCTGTTACAAACTGGGTAGTTCCTTCTTGTGGTTGAGACCTCTTGGAGGAAAAAACTGCCACCCATGGTACTACAAGCAGTTCAGCAACCTGATAGAGCATCCCACAGGTGCTCAGAAAGGAAGGCCTTGCACAAGGAAGCTGGTGTTTAGTGAACTTATGGCCATGGTATCTGGAGGCAGGCAATAATTGATAAACTTGGAGTGTGCACCAGACTACCATCACATGTGGCAGCGTTAGGGGTATGCTCAGTATCACAGTTCATTCAGCACTGTTGACTCTAAAGTTCAAGCACAAGAAGTCTAGTAGATTTTTGCTCTATGTTCTCGCAAACTCATGATGAAAGGAATACAAATAATAAAGTATGTATCTGTTGTCATTTATGGATATGGGCTTTTTTGGTTGTGGAAAGGACCGGCTAATGACAGCCAAGTTATTGTGTTTTTTAGTGTCTTCGTTAATCATTTGCACTTCAGCTGTCCTTGTGAAGTTGTATGCACTTTGTTTTTGCAGACTACATACAGAAGGGACCTTAAGCAAACTGGTGCCTTTCATAAAGAGCCTCTGCTAGCCTTTAAAATGCAGTGATTCATCTGATGGATCATTTAAATTGACTTCAATAAACAGAGATTTCCAGTAAAACATGAAAATGTAAATGGGAAAGCTCAATCAGCACCCTAGAATTTTCCAAAATGGAAGAACATAATTTTATGTGTTTTCACCTGTAGCATAGCATCTCCTGGAAATATCAGGAGCTATAACAGTAGAAAAAGTTACAGATCATATCTTTATTCTAACTTTCTCACATATAAGAATTATATCATTATAATTTAGAATCAAAATATGACTGAGCAGTGAATTTGCCTGGATGGTTGGCCACTGTCTTTCCTATAGGGGGGTGAAAGAGTTATTTTAAAATTCTCGTTGGTTTTTTGTTTGGTTTTTTCTGTTTGCTTGGTTGGTTGGTTGGTTTTTTGTTTGTTTGTTTTGTTTCTAAAACTTATGTAACTATTCACAGCTAAACATGGAGAGTGTGAAGAGTATAAATTCTGAACATCAAGAGGACCATTAAATTGTGATTTATTTTTGCTATCATATATTAAAACTTCAGCTCACTGCAAACTTGCAGTTTGAGCTTTGCTGTTGCTGAAATGGCAGGATAGAGACTTGCACTCATCACCAGTGTCCTCCTCACTGTGCTGGACCCAGAAACAGGACTCATCTCCTGAGCAAGAACATCTCTTTATTCCACCTCATCATGATAATCCAGTCAAAGAAGTCAGCCTGTGCTCTGCCAATCTGTCATCCATTACCACATATAATGAATATACCTGATTTTGGTGACATGTATTTTGCTGATTCTGCTGTCCTTCAGTTCATCCATCTCTGGCATTAAACCTTTGGACAACTTCTAATCTACTTACTCAAGGATCTAAGAACTCAGAGGAATTGACTATGAAACTTTCTGCCTCAGCTCTCTGACAAAGCACAGCAGCTCATTTTTCAGTTGCATTACACTGGCATGTAAATACACAGAGGGTGACCAGGGAAACTGGGACCTTGCTGCCTCTGCAGATTCCAGAGTGGCTGTTTGCAGAGGTCCCATATGGTGCTCTCTGGCTGATATTTGTTGCCAGTGATGTCTGAGCACAAAATGTAAATGGAAGCTAGCCTATATTACTGAGACTGGAAGGCGTATTTTATATAAATTCAGTCAAAATGTCCTCAGAAATATTCTGTTAGTTCTTGCAGTTCTTTGTGCAGCACTGGTTGCCTTTATCTGGGTTTGGTATTATTCTGACTGTGTCAGATGATGAAAAAATGAACAGGCTGCACATGCAGCACCTCCACTGCTGCACTTTTTGTGTGCTTCGAAATGGGCAGCATGCCCAAGAATACTGCAGCACATCCATGCAGTCAGTGGCCAAGCCTCTCGCCACATACTACTGCATTAGATTTGAGGTACATTCTCCGGTACTTTGCTTTGTTCTCTGTGGTCAAGCTCATTTTCATCTACTAGGTTTAGTCTTAGGTAGCAGTGGAAAAAACAAAGAAAGAAGCTTTTTTTTTCCCTGGCCATATCAAATGAATATAGAGGGCCAAATTATCAGCAAGGAAAAGACCAGCAAAGACAATTAAGCTAAGAGTTTGATCTAATACACCTAATAGAAACTTGATCCTGGGAAGCGGATAATGGTGATCCTGCTTAATGGGAGGAAATTAATAATTTGAATCATATTTTGTACCAAAATAATGTGGTTCAATAAAGAAAAAAAGCTTATGTTATTAAATCAACTGAATTATTTGTAAAGAGGTTAACTGAAATAGTGTATTACCGTTCAGTTTCAATTGATCAGATTTCAGGGTTAGGCGGGCTGTGTTTCTGTATGGTCTTTCACACAGCCCAGCCTGCGGTTTTTGATAAGGACAGTTAGGTCTGCCTAGCTGAGTTTTAGCTACTGGTATCTCTTCTCCCTCACCTGTGGAAAGTGGTTCTGCACTTTAGCGCGAACTAAGACATACATGTGTCTATGTCCCTAGACATACAGACAAGTCCGCTTTTTCCAGCATAGGTCAGAGGTGGGATTGATCCCTCAGCTTCAGTGTGACAGCAGCAGGGCTGTACTGCCCCTGTGCCACAGCATTTTGCAGCCTCATGGATTCATCCCACACTGTCTATACCTCTGCAGCTGCTGCAGTGACCATCCCCAGCACCAGTCCAACCAGCAGAGAAACTTGTCCTGTTTTCTCCAAAGTAGGAACAAGATACAGAGGTGTGAGGTGACAGCTCTGTCTCTTCATGTCCTCAGTCTGAGAGTCTCTGACTGTCTGATCACAGTTTCTTTCCCCTGTTTTGTGAAATATGTACAGTAGTGACTGTACAAGACAGACAAGGTCTGATCTTGCTTTCTTCTGCTTTTCAGTTCTGAGCAAGATGCAAGTTGAAAGGTTAAGCATGTGGAGTATTTTAAGAGTTTCAGAAAGGTTGAGCTGCATGTGACATCCAGCCCTTCCGGTAAATATTTCATAAACCAGTAAGATGAAAATCATGCAGAGGCTTCAAAGTTTTTAAAAATTAAAATATTTGGACTGCACATTCTATGGGAAATTAAAAATTGGGATATTGTTATGATTCAGCTTAATGGTTTTAAACACCTATGGACCTATTTTGGATGCTGGGTGACTTCACATTGAAAATCTATGATCTTTCTAGATTTTTTAGACAGTATTTTGCTAATAAGAAAATTTGTGATCACACCAGAAACTGTAGTTATGGTAGTTCTTCATAGAAAAGATATTCAAATTTACTATTTCCTTTAGTAAAATAATGACTAAATCCAAGGATCTTTTTCAGTTTTGAAAAAAACCCAGTTTTCAGAAATGCCAAGAAACTACTCAGAATATTAGACACTTTTTTCTTATGTATAAAAACACAGTTTGGGAGGCAGGATCTGCTTCAAAGTGGACTTCAAAGGGACTTTGAAATTGTCCTTTTGTTTGCCATTTTATGAACACTGAAGAACATCCTCTTTGATGCTTTTCTTTGGAAATACTAGGATTGTTTTTTCCTACCTGACACTAGTTGATTATGTCTACCTAGTTAGTAAAGTTAGATCAGTGTTATATACTGAAGTGAATCAATGAACCATTTTGACACTCAGTTTCATTGTTCTTCATTACCCTGGAAGAACCTCTAAGGAGTTTTTAGGAATTTTACAGGGACCCATTATGCCTTAGTTGAAGTGGCAAAAATGTCACATATTGTATTGGAGCAGTTAAACAGTCAAAACCAAAGCATTGTGGATAGTCCAACAAAAAGTCAGGTTTCCTGTCAAATTGCTCAATTGTATTCTCTTTAGTCCATCATGACATCATCATTCAACAGTTCCCCTGTCATCACACAATCTTGGAAGAAAGACAGAACCTGAATTTATATTGCAAAAAAACAAGCCAAGTAAAAGGAAGACTTGCGTTTGTTTGGGAAAAAGAAAAAACAAAAACAAACCAAACATGTTTCAGAACAGCTTTATCTGTTACAAAGACACAAAAGGCTGCTTAGGTCCAATTCTTGCTTTTTTCTACCACTGGAGAATTCCAAATGGCATGTGGTTTTTCCCATACGAAGTGCCCTGACTGTGGAATGAAAGCTGTATATCATGCATGGGCAGAGGCACAGTGAAGTCAGTGAGCTCTGTGTGGGTGTGCAATAGATCACAGCCCAAAGAACCATATTTCAGGGCCTGCTCAGGGACTGTGTTGCAACGAGGTCTGGGGATGAGGGTGTGCTGGATGCTTCCTGCCTTTGATCACTGCAGATCTGCAGTGGCTGCCAAGCCTGAACAAAGAGGCAGAGCTGATGCAGACCAAAGTCTCAGAGGCCAGCTGCAGAGACCAGAATTATGAGAATTTGGGGAATTCTCAGTATTTTTTTCTTTAGGCATAGGAACTGGGCAAATAAAACTAGCAACTGCTGTGACAACAGAAGGTGGCCAAAGGAAAGAAGATGCAAATCAAAAAAACCTGGCTACCGAAGCTGAGCTAGTTTTCTGGCTGAAATTGTGAAAGTATAAAAACTAAGGAATGTGTCCCACAGAAGAAAACACTTGAAAACTATGATCGTAGGCTGGAGATCATGGTGAGTTTTGAATGGAGATTTGAAAACATGGTAAGGCCAAAAGGGAAAATTCCACAGAGACACAGTGGAATTGTAACAGCTCTTGATCTAAAGCACCTAAGAGCACCCCATGAAGGGTGCTGTTATATTTTAGCAAAACAAAAAAATCTGGCCCACTGCCCCTGTAATGACTTTTATAAAATATACTATCACTTTTTGTATTCACAGTTTTCAGTCAAAATGTCTAGATGGCCAATTTAAATACTCGCCTCTTGTGCCAGTATTGTCCTGTAATAAAAGTAGCCCTTTTCGCTCCTAATTTACCCTTCATTAGAAATGTTTGGACAGCAAACATAGTCATTATATTCATTCAGCTTTCATTTTCCTAGATTAGTCAAGACTTTCTTTTTCTAGTGTCTTCAGCTGAGAGTTGAATACCTCTGACCACCTTAACAGTCAGCCCCCCAGTTTGCTCTTTTTGAAACTTTATTGAACATGGCTTCCTGGAGTACAAATAAGCAAATTGTCATCAGTATCTTGCTCAATTAAAAAAAAAATCTTTCTAGATAAATCCTGGCAAATATCTTTTTGTTATAAATGCATTATTTTGATATTTTACTGATGTCCTATGCTCAACTCATATCAGTGTTTTTTCTCCTCTCAAGATATTCCTAGCCAATCACAAGCCTCTCTTCTTTGGTCATGTATTATATTCCCAGGTCTTATGGCATGTCTTGGAAATAATTAATTTCCACCCATCTGTTACTCTGGTAAAGTATGTAGTTTGTTCTTGTACATGTTCTCACCTTTTGAGTTGAGTTTTTGATGCAAATATTTAACAGGGTCTCTGTGGTAGCCTGTTAACCCACTGATTCTGTCATGCCATGTTCTCCCTGTTCCCTGCCCTAGCCTTGACCACTCCCTTGGTTTCTCCCTATTGGCTCCTGTACCCCAACCCCGCCCAGGGACCACCCCTGGGCCCCTGACAAAATCACTGCACACCCAGACCGCAAGGTCTCTCTCTTTGCCTCTGAGGGCACTGGGACAAGATGTGAATAAAGCCATCTTACCACCCTCATGGGAGACCCTTCTCTACCTTCTTCATTACCACTGCGTTGTAACACTGCTGGCTGCCGGAGCCACATCGTGGGGCTGTCTGAAATGGACTCTGGGATGCGACCAGTCACACTGCCCTAGGTAACCCCCGCTGTGCTCTCAGGGAGCTGCAGCCTGCTAGGCAGAGTGAAGTGGTCATGCGGCTGAGCAGAAAAAACTCCACTAGCATTCAGACAAGTATCTTCTCTTTGAAATGTACCAGCTGTCATTTTCACTTTAACATTTCCAGTCCGGTATGTTTGCTAAAAAGTACAGCCTCTAGCTCTTTTCTCCTGTCTTCCACACTCTTCCCTTCTGCTGCCAAATCAGCTTCCTATCTAGCAGCACTCGTCTTGCTTTGGTTCCTTTACCACAAATCCTTGTTCTCCTGCCCTTCTTCTAACCAGAAGCTCAATCCACCCCCACAGTTACTTCTCATATGGCTTCATGGTAGTTGACTGTGTTGGGTGGAAATCCTCTCCTGCCCTACTTTTGATGATCCCTGTGTTATGGAGTTCCTGCTTTCTGCATCAACCAGCTCTCTTATCCGCACCTGAAAAACCTGAAATTTGTTCTTGAACAACTTTCAGCACATCCATCACCCACTTCTCTCATCATGTTGACTGTTTCAAAGATGGCAAATTATGATATTGCCCATCAGATGAGCTGCCTATCCACCAACAGATGTCTTATCCTTCCCTCATCAGCAGACTGTTTTTCATCAATTCTGTTCCTTTAGTCCACTTCCATACCCAGTGATCTGTTTCTGTCCCTTTTTTTGCATTTCAGGCAAGTTCTTTTCCATTTGCTGAAAAGTTAAACTCACTTGTTGCTGATCTGAAAGAGTACTGGTCTCTTCTGATCTGTTTTTATGTTCATGCTCCTTCTTCCCAAACTTATATCCTGTTTTGTTATGGCCCTTTAGGCAGAAATCCTATCAGGTAGCTCATTATAATTATCACCTTTTTAAATTAAAAACTCTGGACCAAAACAAGTTTTTGTGAAACTCTGCAGTGCTGTTAGCACTTGAGCAAAAGCAATCTAAAGAGACAGAGGTCAAGCTCTCAGAATCAGGGTGAATATCTTCATTATTACTTCTTCAAGTGAGAAAAATATGAATCCAAGTATTGTCTCCAGACCACTGAGACAGCAGGCTCAGTCATAACATCCCAGTGGCAAAATCAGAAACCTATGAAGTTGTAAATACAAGCTTCTAAAGAGCATGTGACTCAGAGCTGATGCAAAGATTTCTAATATCCTGGGTGAATAGGCAGTGTGGTTTCAGCAACATTCCTTCTAGATCCACTTCAAGTTTAAGGCTCCAAACTAGAAATGCCACTAGGAGAGAAAGAATAAAGCTTTGTGGAGTAAATGCACCTTTCAAGGAGGACTGACTTTTTAATGCAATATGGTAAACTATTCCAGTACCTCGAATAATGTTGCCCTATTCTTCTTTCTTTGATGTGCTGTCATGCTTCTTGTCGCTCTGGAGAGTACGACATCCAGCATGTATTTAGTCTAATTAAAACAAGTCATCATTACTTGAGGAATATCTACTTAAGGAACATCTATTTAGGAAGAGAAATTATTGTGGTTTATACCTTTATTAATATTTCATCTCAGTCTAGAAATCTTGATGTTGGAGCTGTAAAAAGCACCTAGATAAGGCAGTGACTCAGCTGGCAAAGTTTCCAAAAGACCCAGGCTGTGATATCCCCAGACAAGAACAGTCATTCTAAAATAAATATTAAAAAACAATTTAAAAAGCCACTGGATAATATTCACTCTTATTTAGGTAAAATTTCTGACCAATTTGAGAGATTAAACTTCTGATTTTGAATGTGATCAAGGCAGCTCATGCCTTTTAAAAGGAGTTACATACCTCGTTCAGAGGAACTTAAACTTCACTCAAAAATAAAAAAGGGAACCTAACGTATGGTTAGATACCTTATGGTTAACTTACCTCAATCCCATGTTAGGCAAAATCAAACTGAAGCAATTTTTATTTGAGCTGTGGTATGCATCCTGAAATTATGCTATCTTTTGCCCTTCAGGAGTAAACTTCCGTAAAAAAGATCTATTTGAAAGGCAAAAGCATGAATTCTTTCTCTGGCTCTGAAATTTGTTTGAAGAGACCACTTTTTGGCAGAAAGTGCATTTCTGTGAAAAAACAAAATATATGGCATTTAAGTAGGTCAGCATTTTTTGGACAATGGAAGTGCACAGGGGACACCTTTATGTCTTTCCTTATCACCATCAGGAGTGACATGTTTGGACATAATGCTTGGAAATGACAGTAGGTGCTGGGGCATACACTGGCTGCCACAGACATAGGCAGCCACCCCTGCTCCTATCACCAGAATGTGGAAACAGAGGCAAAAGAAAAAACCCTAATCATCAAGAAGTTATAAAAAGAGTAAATAAAAGCAAACACTCAAAACAAAAGATGGCCTCTGCTATAAGTTCCAAAGGTCATGGTTGTTAGCACAATGGAGGAAAGAAATCCCTTCTAGGATAGAAGATAATAGAGGTAATTTGCTTTATTAATCTTTGGCCCTCATTGCAAATTGGTTCTAGATACATCTGTTCATTGAATGAAGAAAAAAAGTGTATTTTGAGTGGTTTAGAAGCTGTTATTAGGCTTCACTCTAACATATCAAGGCACTGCTAATTTCTTATGGTTGACAGGACTACAGAGTTCTGCTATTCAAAAAATAAATGTCCTGGACCTCTCTTTGTTGCTTTTTTTCTAAGGATGAGAGTTGAAGTTTTTTCTTTTATAAAACCCAAATATTACACCAATACATAATTATTTTATTCATGCTAAATGATCATTTTAAACTCTGTTGAGTACTTAGAAGTGCTGGAGGCATTATTTCTAGTTTGTGTGAAGGAAGCACATTGTCTTTTGCCTTGTTACGATGCAGACCCAGACAGAGGGTGGTGGCTGTAGGGTTGCAGCTAGTGATGGGTAATTCATACAGTGCACATAAAGCCCCACTCTCACTTGAGTAACAGATCTCAGACACACTGGCATGAACTTGGGGATCTGTCCAAAGATTTTGGAGAAACAAAGCAGAACAAGTAAGAGAAGTCTGGGGTAGTGTAATAAACCTTCATGTAAACACAACTCTCCTTCAGCTGCATCTGAGCACAGTCAGAGTCAGTTCAGGTATTTCTGCCTGTGTCCATGTCCTGTCATATGGGTGACTCAAGCTACCTCTGGAACAAAGCTTCAGGATAGAAGCGTCACCTAACCAGGCTGACGAAAATGCTGGGTTATTGGCAGCTGAGGTGTCTCAGATGCTGTCAGTGCTGGGAAACAACCCCTGCTTCTCTTCCTCGGTCAGGACAGGATGACTGGAGGCCTCAGCCTGAAGTGACTGATGGACATGCTGTTCCCTTCTTTTTAATTAAAGATGTTTTAAGAGACCATGGTAATGGAATTTATACTTACGCAATCACTAGATTTAATTTATACAAAGAGCTTCTCTCTCGGGAAAAATGTGGCAAATAAAATAGCAACAATAGGAAGGCTTTTGACTGCAAGATGTGAAAGGTCTGGATTAGAGGTTTCAAATGAGAAATAACTGGGAGCTTTTCTTTCTGGTTTTGAGAAATATCCTCAGGAATTGTACAGGCTGGTGTGAAGACTTGGAAACAGAGTTCACTGGCAAATGACAAGAGTCTCAAGATCTCTCCAGGTCTGCCTAGGGAAAACTTCTTGCAGGTTCTTGTATTCAAAGCAGAAGGCAGCCAAAAGGAAGGGAAGGAGCACAGTGCTAGAAACTGCACTCTGATTATGGAGATTTTCCCAAAGGGACCTCATTCAGTGAGCCATGTCTGAACCAGGGAAGAGAGGAGACAGATTGCTTCATACTTCATCTGTCAGAAGCCAGCCAGTGTCCTAGGGATAAGACCAGGAAAGCTTCAAGCAGCCAACAGTAGTTCTCCAGGGCTTAGCCAGATAAGCCAAGCTAGCAGGAACTGGCCCTGCTCCAATAATTAGGTGTTAGAGAGAATAGTAGCGACATTATGTACATGGTTTCCTAGTCCTCTCCTATCCCAGATTTTTGAGGTCCAGCTCAGACCTGGTGTGACCTCAAACAGAGTCCATCCTGGCCAGGTCTCAGCTCTGTCCACTGCATAAAATCAGCCCAGCTTTCAAATGCCTTCATAGTCAATAAGTGTAAGAGCAGCAACTTAGGGTGTCATGGCAATTCACTTTTTCTAAGGTAGGAAGGAAGGAAGAGAGGAGGAAGGGAAGGAACACAACTCAGAGAGATACCTTTGCTTGGGCACCAGAGGATGTGAGCCAGAAGGTACCCTGTGTGCCAGTGCTGAAATGCCACCTTCTGAAACCTAGTGCACAGCAAATGGCATCAGCACAGGAAACTCCAGCAAACTGGTCTCTGATGCTTCCTTTGAATTTTCATTTGCTGTGGTGGACAGCATCACAGAGAAAAATAGAATCAGCTAAAGCTATTTTCTTGGCTTCCTTCCAGCTATGCTAACCTTAATGCTGAGTCACATATTAATGTTTCTTTAACCAGAATGGCACCAAAGTAGCCATTTGTTCCTTGCTGTCACAGCAGAGTGCTTCCAGAGGCTAGATTTAAACCTTTTATTCCCAGGAAAATTATCTGAGGGTGGTTTCAGTGGCAGTGTGGAAGCAGAGAGCTGATACTGCTCTCCATAAAACAGACACCAGAGTCAGTCCCATGTTAAACCTCAATGCTTAGAAGATATTATCAGCTTGACACAGTTTGGTGTTATTTTCTTGCTGTGCAGATTGACTTTAGCAGTTTGACATTTAAGTTGTATTTTGTAGCATTTATCGATATCCAAGCACATTTGCTTTTACCCATTGTCATAGGTTAGCAAGCATAGTCCCGGAAGGGATGTCCTTGCTAAGGGGTGCTTACAGTTTCCTCTGGGAACTGATAGAACCTATCAGCTGGCCAGTTTGAATATGGACAATTCTCTAAGCCACTTAAAGTTGTGATCACCTCTGTAATCCACATTTAAGAATAGGCAAACTCTCAAGCTCTCTCTCGTTTCCGGCGCTGGGACAGGTGGCTGCAGGGCCCGTGTGGGGGCCAGCGGGCCCGGCCAGGCCCTGCTTGGGCCAGGCCGGGCCGGGCCACGGCCATCCTGGAGCCATGGACCTGTTCCAGCCGTGGAACCCCCCCCCCCCACTGCCTTGCCGTGGGCAGCCGGAGCGGCTCGGCTCTCCTCCCTCTCCACTGCGATAAGAAAAATTCAACATTCCAGCTGTAAAGCTGCAAGGCCGAGGTGAGAGTAACCCTTTTATTGCTGTGAAGAGCTGAAAACCTGAGGGAAGAGAGAGAGGAGATGCTTAAAGCTGAAATTCTGTTGTGAAGCTATGATATATCAGAGTATCCTGTTGTAATTTCATGAAGATATGGGGGGTGGAGTGTTCAACTCGTGAGCAGAAGCACCTGCGCTGAGATAGGCAGATGCTGACGCAGCTGTAATTTCATGAGAAGTTTGGACAGGGAGAGATGAACCAGATGAGGACTTTTGCTCCAAACGGGAAAGGAGAAAACCTCAGTCCCTAGAGATGAACCAGATGAGGACTTTTGCTCCAAATGGGAAAGGAGAAAACCTCAGTTCCTAGAGATGCTCCCAGAGATAGTCCTAAAGATGAAGATGATGAAGACCCTTTGCTCCCAGGGAAGGAGAAGGGCCTCTGTTTTTGTTTCTGAATGGCTCAACCTTAAAATTGTACCCCAAAAAACTTCAAGAGTGGACCCTCGAAAGCAGTTGCGGGAAAAGCTGCAAGTCGGGGGAAAGGACTCACACGCAGGCAGAGAGACTCCTCTTCCTAAATGGACTGAACAATATTTGGAAGTGGGTGGCTGTCTCGTTGTGATAATGTTTTCATAGCATGAGCAAGAAGAGACTTCTCTCTCTAAATGGACTAAACAAGGTTATTATGGAAGTGGTAAACAGACTGAACATCTTAAGGGCTGTCTTTTCACATTGTCAGTGGGAGAAGGGAGGAAGGTGGGGGGAGGAGGAGAGTTCTGAAGGTGGTATAATTTTTTTTTCTTCTTTTAGGTCTGTTAATAAACTTCTTTATATTCTTTCAAGTTTGGTGCCTGTTTTGCATTTCTCCTAATTCTTATCTCACAGCAGATAAACAGTAATGAGTATTTTGGACCAAACCACTACACTAAATTGGTGTTTCTGCCCGGTTACAAACCGAACCCGCGACACCCATCCAGCTATTTTCCCACTGAAAACACTGCCTTTGAGCCTGCTATATTTACCAAAATCCAAGATAACACTGCATCTAGCACAGGCTTACAAATTATCTAGGCTGATTAAAAAAAAAAAAAAAACAAACTTAAATCTGTGTCTACTACAAACGAAAGCACACAACAACATCAACAAGTGTAGAAAAATAAAGAAATCCCAGAGGGAATTACTGCAGCAAATAGTACTGATTTCTCCTGTGGAGAGCTCTTTACTCTGAAACCTAACATGGTATGTTCTCAGAAAGGTGCTCTTCCACAGTAATGTAAGCTATCCTGTGTCTATGATATCTACATATCTACACAAATACCTTTGCAGCAAAATTGAAACCGTGGTATTTTTTGGAAATGGAATTTACATTTATGCAAAAATACTTTTATCTGTACATGAAAAAGCAAGAAAGGAAAAGCATCATGGTAAGAAGACAGAAAAAAGTGGATTTACATTGTTCAACTTAATCACAAAAGAAGCTAAAGAGTTAGTACAGATCTCATGTAACATCTCTTTGAGTCGTGAGGTTCCTAATGACTTTGGTGAGCATAGCAAACACCTCAAACAGAATGGATTTTAGAAAACTCCCAGGTGACACCAGAGAAGTACCTTCTACACTTCCTTTCAGCAAAGTGGAAGCATTTAATCTCTACTGGCACAGAGAGACAGAGTGCACTACACTGCAAGTATGAATACCACTCCTTGAACACCTGCATTTCCTTCAGACACGTAGGTGCTTTTTCCGTGAGAGATGCTGGACATCTTGCAGGCTGGGGTAGGATAGCTTGATGGCCTGGTGAGCATTTCAGCTCTCCACAAAGTCCCCCACTGGTGCCAGCACAGGAGGACATAGTAGCCAAATGGCAGGTGTCCCAGACCGATGATTTTTTTTGCAGATTTGAAATGAAGCTGCAAATGCATAGTCACAATATTTTTCAGTTGCAAAGAGGTATTTGGAGATTAAGGATCAACAGCTTCCTGTATCCCACATTTATAATGCATAAAAATGTTGCTCCTGTATCACCAGCAGTGTGCAGAATGGGCTTGTTTTTGTAACTCATCTGAAATGATTGCTTTAGTATTCAAGGAATAGTTATCCTTAAAACGCACAGATCAGCCAATATTAGGTTAAGATCCACATTATATTATTCTTAGAGCATGAGGCACCATATTTGTGTAGCTTAATATGAGCTGCTTTTAGATACTGAATACTTCTTGCTCTCTGTCTCCTCTTTTTCTTTCAAAACAGATTTCTTATTGAGAAAGGGGGGACAAAGTGTGCAGGGCCTGACTGGCATGTGCAATGAAACTGTGTTCATTGCTGTAGAAGGAAGGAGATGGGCAAAAACCAAACAAACAAAAAGACAAAGCAACATGAAAGAGAAGCAAGAAACAGAAAAACAAAGGGGTACCACATTCCCTTATCTTTGCAACAAGCAGTTCATAAACTGTATGCACTTCACACAAACAAGGAGGGACCCAAAATAGAGATGCAGTAAACAGGAGAAACAACATCCCACTCACAGTACTCTTGGGGACAGCTGCCATAGGAGCAGTTTCCAGTGACTTCAGGGGCATTTGTTTGTGCACAGCTGATGTCTCAGAAGGAGAAATGTGGCAGGGAGAAAGTGTCAGTCATAACTTCTCCAATTATGCAGCAAAAATAGCTATCTAAAAATATGCCAGGATCCCTAAAAATTCCCCCCTCACTCCCCTCATTCTTGTAATATCCAGCAATATCACTCACAGCCTGTTGGGCTGCCCCTGAGGCAGGAGCCCTCAGAAACAGGCCTGCCTCCAAAACAGCTGCTTTTGGTATGCATTGCAACTCTTTTAAAGGAAAATGCTCTAATTCAGCTACCACAGGAAAGGAATAATGTGAGACATCTCCACATGACCTTATGAACCAGTTTTGTTGGGATGCTGGGACTGGTACCAGCTCTTCATCCCCTCCATTGTTTCTGGCCACAAGCAAAGGCCGCATCATTAAAAGTGCTGCTCCTTAAATTTCTTCTCACTTAGGTTCCCTTTTTGAAAGCCTAGCTTGTCAGCTTTGCTCGCTTACCAAAAATAAATGCAACTGAAGCAAAAGTCATTGCTAATGCCCCTCCTGCACTGCCTACCCATGCCTTGTCTGACTTATGTTACTTGCAGGGGGATAAAAGCCCCACACTGTGGCTGGTAGTTTTCTCTCCAGCGGACTCAAGGGGAAAAACAACATTGGCTTAAGAATGAGATCAGTTATTCTATTCCTTGGTCTAATACAAAAAAAAAAATGTAAAAGGTAAATAATTTTATAAAATTGTTCATATTTGCTTTAAATAATGATAAACAATTTTTTCTGCTTTTCTTTTTCTCTTCTTTGTCTCTTTTTATTTTTCTCTTATTTTTCTTTTCTTCTTTTCTCTTTTCTTTTCTTTTCTTTTCTTTTCCTTTCTTTTCTTTTCTTTTCTTTTCTTTTCTTTTCTTTTCTTTTCTTT